>NC_057806.1:432302091-432413253 GCF_018294505.1 Triticum aestivum
ACGCACTTCCTTGCATGCGAAGATGTAGCTGGTGGGTCCCAGCAGTCAGGGGGGCGAATCGTTTTTTTTTTGCCCGGACGCACTTCCTTGCGTGCGAAGGTGTAGCTGGTGGGTCCCAGCAGTCAGGGGGGAAACGTTTTTTCACGAAATATGGTGGCCCGTCGGTGGGTCCCTGCTGTCAGGTGGAGGAATCATTATTTTCCGCGTAATAAGGAGGCACTTGCTTGCTGCCACCATGGACCCAGCTGTCAGCCTCTCCACGTACAGTCCACGTCCGATGGAAGTCGTTCCTTGACCACGTTGACCATGCCGCGCCGAGAGCACCAGTGCGGTGGACGGCGGCGAGGCCTAGGAAGGGGACGACGGGGAGCCGGGGAAGACGCGACAGTGGAAGCCCCCGCGCGCGTGGAGAGGAGTACGAGGGTTCACTGGTTCGGCTGCGGTGTGAGGCTGCCGTCGCCGCAGGGCCTGGCCAGCGGTGGGAATAGTAGGGGCGGTGAGGCCTCCGCGGCAGCACAGCCGTCCACGGGAGGTAGGAGCATGCGGCACGACCGGCGCTGCTTTGGGCGGCTGGAGCAAGAAGATCACAGGTTGAAGAAGCACTACGGCTGTTGGATGGACATCGTACGGTCAGTGGAGCTAGAATCGTTCATATTGACTAAAGTTGACAAAGGCCCCCATCCCAGTCAACTTAGTAGGCCCACAAGTCAGCCTCCCACCATGGTGGGTCCCGGCTAGCAGGGGAAGTATTCATTTTTTTGTGCGTAATAAGGAGGCACTTCCGGTGGGTCCGAGCTGACAGCGGGGGGAATGTTTTTTTTTCGCGAAATACGCTGGCCCGTCCGGTGGGTCCGAGCAGTCAGGGGGGAAACGTTTTTTTTTCGAAATAAGGTGGCCCGTCCGGTGGGTCCCTGCTGTAAGGTGGAGGAATAATTATTTTGCGCATAATAGGAGGCACTTCCTTGCGGCCGCCTGGACCCAGCTGTCAGCCTCTCCACATACAGTACTCTTCCGATGAAAGTCGGTCGTTGACCACGTTGACCACGCCGCGCCGAGAGCACCAGGGTGGTGGTCTGGACGACGGTGAGGCCTAGGAAGGGGACGACGTGGACCCGAGGAAGACGCAGCAGTGGAAGCCCGCGCGGAGAGGAGTACGAGGGTTCACTGGTTCGGCTGCAGTGTGAGGCTGTCGTCGCCGCAGAATAACAGGGGGTGTGGGTGAGTAGAGGGATGGCCTAGCCAGCGGTGGGAGTAGTAGGGGCGGTGAGGCCTCCTCCGCATCGCAGCCGGCCACGGGAGGCAGGAGCACGAGATACGACCGGCACTGGTTTGGGCGGCTGGAGCAAGAAGACCAGAGGTTGAAGAAGCACTACGTCCGTTGGATGGACATCGTACGGTCACTGGAGCTAGAATCGGGCATATTGACTAAGTTGACAAAGCCCTCCGTCCCCATCAACTTAGTAGGCCCACAAGTCAGCCTATCACTATACTGGGTCCCAGCTAACAGGGGGAGTATTCATTTTTTTTGTGCGTAATAAGGAGGCACTTCCTTGCGTGCGAAGATATAGCTGGTGGGTCTGAGCTGTCAGCGGTGGTAACGTTTTTTCGTGAAATACAGAGGCCCTTTCAGTGGGTCCCAGATGTCAGGTGGAGGAATCATTATTTTGCGCGTAATAAGGAGGCATTTCCTTGCGTGCGGCCGTGGACCCAGCTGTCGGCCTCTCCACCTAAAGTCCACTTCAGATGCATGTCGGTCGTTGACCACGTTGATCAGGCCGAGCCGAGAGCACCAGGGTGGTGGACGACGGTGAGGCCTAGGAAGGGAATGACATAGAGGCAGTGAAGACTCGGCAGTTGTTTCCCACGCGGAGGGGAGTACGACTGTACGAAGGTTTACTGGTTCGTCTACCGTCGCTGGAGAATAACAGCAGGTGTGGGTGAGTAGAGGGATGGCTAGGCCAGTGATGGAAGTACAGTGGGGCGGTGAGGCCTACGCGGCAGCAGAGCCGGCCACGGGGAGGAGGGAGCAGGCAGTCCCGCCGGCGCCTGTTTGAGCGGCTGGAGCAGGAAAAGCAGAGATTGAAGAAGCACGATGGCCGTTGGATGGCCATCCAACAGTCACTGCTTGTGTGTCAATCTTTTTTTAGGAAAGCCTCAAATCTGTGGGAAACAGCATACAACCCATCTGCCATTATTTCTAATAATTTACAGCCCATTTGCTAATTATTAAGGTTTTTTTGGAGCCCATATTATTTTTGTTAGCATTACAGCCCATATTGTGGCCACAGTTAAAAAATTATACGAAATTTTGCATATTTCGGTGCGGTCCGAACTGTTTTTAATCCCGAAATTTCGACTCACATTCAAACTGATTTTAAAAATAAATGTATATCAATGTAAAATCCAACAAATTCTCCACGCATAAAAATTAATGTAATTTAAAATCTGAAAATGAAAAAAAAGATATTTGAAACTAATTGCCAGTTTGATGTGTTTTAAAAATGTATAGCCCATTTCTCATTACTGATGGGCCATTTTCTCGGCCAGCCGAATGAAAGCTCTCCTCGTCTTGAAAGATTTGCAGCCCAACAGGCCTGACAAAGCGACTTGCTTGGCAAATCACAAAAAAACTAGGGTGTGGCCATGGACCCAGCTATCAGCCTCTCCACGTACAGTACTCTTCCGATGGAAGTCATTCCTTGACCACATTGACCACACTGCACGGAGAGCACCACGGCGGTGGACGACGGCGAGGCCTGGGAAGGGGACGACGCGGCAGCGGAAGCCCGCGCGGAGAGGAGTACGAGGGTTCACTGGTTCGGCTGCGGTGTGAGGCTGTCGTCGCCGCAGGGCCTGGCCAGCTGTGGGAATAGTAGGGGCGGTGAGGCCTCCGCGGCAGCACAGCCGGCCACGGGAGGCAGGAGCATGCGGCACGACCGGCACTGCTTTAGGCGGCTGGGGCAAGAAGACCAGAGGTTGAAGAAGCACTACGGCCATTGGATGGACATCGTTGACCATGCCATGCCGAGAGCACCAGGGCAGTGGACGATGGCGAGGCCTACGAAGGGAACAACACGGAGCCGGGGAAGACACGGCAGTGGCTGCCCACGCTGTGGAGAGTACGAGGGTTGACTGGTTCGGTTGCCGTCGCCGGAAAATAACAGGAGGTGTGGGTGAGTAGAGGGATAGACAGGCCAGGGATGCGAGTATGATGGGGCCGTGAGGCCTTCCCAGCAGCACTGCCGGCCACGGGAGGCGGGAGCAGGCGGTTCCGACGGCGCTGCTTTGGGCGGCTGGGGCAGGAGGATCAGAGACTGAAGAACCACGATTGCCATTAGATTGACATCTAACGGTCTGACGCTGGTAGAGTCGATTGTTGACTAAGTTTCTTTTTTGAGAAACCTTGTGTACGCATGAACTTAGTAGGCCCACAAGTCAGCCTCCAAATCTGTGGCAGGCAACATAAAGCCCATTTGCTATCTTTTATAATTTGCATTATGGCCGTAAACGGGCTAGAGTTGGAATCATCCATTCATGGGCCGACCATAACGGGCCATCGTTAATAGGCCGTATTTGATGACGCTATGAAAACGGCCCAACGTATTAACGGACCACAAACGGGCCGACTGTAACCACGGGCTGAATTTGGCCCACAAGTAGAAAATGACAGTAACGGGTTGTAAGTAAACGAATGCTGGAAATGAGCCCAAGAATAAATGGGCTCTGAGAAGGCCGAAATATAACATGGGCTGGAAACGGCCCAACGGAATAACGGGCCGTTAATGGGTATAAAGTGATACACTATTCATCACGAGCCAATTTCACCACGGGCCGTTAATGGGTGTAAAGTGATACACTGTTCATTATGGGCCAGTTTCACCACGGGCCGTTAGTAGGCCAAGAGTTACATAGGGCCTCATATGGGCCGAAAGACATCATGGGTCATACATGGGCCAGAAGTGAAAATGGGCTGGAATCATATTGGATGGCCCAGATGACACTATTGGGTCTAATTCGGATAGGGCGTAACGGGCCTTGGGTTAGCAGGCTATAAATGGGCTATATTCGAACAGGTCGTTAACAGGCTTTCCATGGGCCGGCCCGCCAGCTTTTGACCAAGTCAAATGGGACGGCCTTTACACAGGAATGGGCCTCTGTTGGGGCCGTGCCACGTGTCGACATATCATAGGCGCCTATCTGACCCACTAACGAGCTGACACGTGTTTCGTCCGGCCAATAAGAATTTTACACGTGGAAATTTCCCATTGGTCGGGGCTGTTAACGGGTTATCGGATCCAAAACCCGACCCGATAGCTTAACGGCGTTCCGTTACGGTGGATGCCACGTGTCGGTCACCCTTGACGAAAGCACTTCTGTGACGCGCGATTTATCATCATGGAAGTGGACACTTCCGTGATGATAATTTTGGTAATGTCATGGAACACTTCTACGACAGCACAGGTATGACTATCTTGATTCTGTCATAAATTTGTCATGGATGTACATGCATGACAAAAAAGCGACCTACTGTGACAAACATGTATCATCACGGAAGTGTATTTTTTTTGTAGTGGCAAGATCGAAAAGACTTTCCCCAAGTCTTCCCAACGGTTCTACTTGGCACAAACACTAATTAAACACAAAAACACAACCAAAAAATAGGCTAGATAAATTATTTATTACTAAACAGGAGGAAAAAGCAAGGAATAAAAATAAAATTGGGTTGCCTCCCAACAAGCGCTATCGTTTAACGCCCCTAGCTAGGCATAAAAGCGAAGATAGATCTAGGTATTGCCATCTTTGGTAGGCAATCCATAAGTGGCTCTCATAATAGATTCATATGGTAATTTAACTTTCTTTCTAGGGAAGTGTTCCATGCCTTTTCTTAATGGAAATTGGAATTTAATATTCCCTTCCTTCATATCAATAATTGCACCAATCGTTCTAAGGAAAGGTCTACCAAGAATAATATGACATAAAGGATTGCAATCTATATCAAGAACAATGAAATCTACGGGCACATAGTTCCTATTTGCAACAATAAGAACATCATTAATTCTTCCCATAGGTTTCTTAATGGTGGAATCCGCAAGATGCAAGTTTAAAGAACAATCATCAAAATCACGGAAACATAGCAAATCACACAAAGTTTTTGGAATCGTAGAAACACTAGCACCCAAATCACAGAAAGCATAACACTCATGATCTTTAATTTTAATTTTTATTGTAGGTTCCCACTCATCATAAAGTTTTCTAGGAATAGAAACTTCCAACTCAAGTTTTTCTTCATAAGATTGCATCAAAGCATCAACGATGTGTTTAGTAAAAGCTTTATTTTGACTATAAGCATGAGGAGAATTTAGCACGGATTGCAACAAGAAAATACAATCTATGAAAGAGCAATTATCATAATTAAATTCCTTGAAATCCAAGATAGTGGGTTCATTGTTATTTAAAGTTTTAACCTCTTCAATCCCACTTTTAACAATTTTTGCATCAAGATCTAAAAACTCTGAATCATTGGAACGCCTTTTAAATAAAGTTGACTCATCTCTAGTCCCATCATTATCAAGATTCATATTGCAAAACAAGATTTAATATGGGACACATCAATCACTTTTAGATCTTCATCCTTATTATCATGCTCTTCTGGTTTAGCGGCCATCTTATTAACTAAAGTGGCCTGCTTATCAGAAATTTGGGCAATTAATTTTTCAAGATGAGCAAACTGAGATTTCAAACCATAAAATTCCTTAGACATATCATCGAGCTCTTTATTAATGAAACCAATAAAACCTTTTTGTTCCTTAAGCTCGTTTCTAAAGAAATTATTATGCTCAAACTGAAGGACATAAAACTCCTAACGTTGTTTTCGATTTCTTCCAACCTTTTAAGGTGAAGATCAACACCTTTTGGTAAAGCCATAAGGGCAACAAGCAACAAGAGGCAAGCGAAAAGAGAGGAAATGGAAAAGAGATGGTGAAAGGAAAAGAGGGTGTCGGTGTACTAGAGTAGGGGTACCCTAGTATCCCGAACTCGTGCACGGGCAGTTGCAGCACCCTGCGGCAAGGCTTGCCGGGTGACCGCCAAGACCCTCCGTGGATCCCTTGAAGACCATTCAACAACAAAGTACTCAAACCAAGGCCCCGGCAAGAGGAGCTTGCCGGGGAGGCCAAACAATACCCCGGCAAGAGGAGCTTGCCGGGAAGACTACTCAAGGCATACCAAGAAAGCTTGCCGCGACGCGCCCTGCATCCCGGCAAGATCCGGCGAGCGACAAGCTTCCGGACGTGACAAGACGACGGCCGCGGCAAGGAGTTGCCGCGGGAAACCCCCACTTCGTGCCCGCGCTCCAGCACACCTGCTAACGTGTCGCTCTAGGACTCTCCCAAGCACACGTGGCAGGAGGCCGTGCAGCTAGGGGTACGTGGTGGCGAGCGGATATGAAGAGAAGCCCATCGTGGCAAACGGTGGCGCTCCTAACGATCACCTTTTGCACTATTTAGGAGACTCAGACAGGCATTTAATACCCTTGTCCCCTGCCGTCAGAGTTAGGTAGGGTGCACTGTATCCACAGTAGCGGTAACTGCACCTACTGCATCCTTTTCCATTTTTACCCTTCTAGTCTACGTTGCCACCTGTGGGTAACCCCTTGAAAGTATAAAAGGAGGCCCAAGCGCAACGTAGAGGAGGTTCGGCCAGTTCGGCTCATTGGAGATACCAGAAACACTCCCACGCTCAGTCTGGTAGCGTCGATCGCTCCTGAGCAAAGATTCAATACACACAAACAAGCAGCAGTAGGGTTTTACGCATCCGTGCGGCCCGAAGCTGGGTAAAATCCCCCCCGCGTGCACCGCCTCGATCCGCTCTTTGTGCACTCTCCGCCTCCCACCGAACCGAAAGGGGCCCTATCCCCATAGGTGTTGGTGGAATCAGCACCCCCCGACATCTCTGGCGCGCCAGGTAGGGGGCGTCGAGATTGTGCGAACCCAATCCGGCGTGCGCGCAAGATAAATCTTCATCGTCTTCATCGACATGCCACCGAAGAAGAAGGGTTCGGAGGCAGCTGTCCCGTCTGCGTCGCTTCCACCGCCTCCGGAGCAAACGGGTGGTGGAGTGGACGCCGGCGGAGGAATGGGCGTCGACGAGGGTGCCCACAGCGCTGCCAAGTCCAAGGACAAGGCGGCACGGACCTCGGCGTCCATGCGAGCACCTCGCCCCTCTCAGGAGGCGCGGGACCAGCAGCGTCATAGCGTTCGCAGCGCTATACGTCCGCTGACCCAAGATCAAGCTGGTGGTTCACGTGGCGTTCAAGACCAGCATGCACGCCAGCATGCTGGCCCCAGCGAGGTGCGGTCGCCGGGACGGGACGCTGCTCCTTCTAACTTGGTTAGGAGTCCGAGCACGCCCCTCTCCTCGCACCGTTCACCTCCGCCGCCCACCACTCCAGCAGAAGCCTTGGCGCGGGCCCAGCTGCTCTTGGACTATCCTCCGACGGCGGACAAGACCGACGAATGGAGGGCCACTATCCAGAGCCTCATCGGCTTCGCCAACGGCGACACTGCGCGGCGACCAAGCACCTCGCTGCCGCGGCAGGACAGCCGGACGCGAGCCGATGGCAACAAGACTGAGGGAGGTGCGACTTCCATGCACTCCCCACTACGAAGGCCAAAATCGCCGACTCGCCGGGTCCACCCCAACAGCGGCTCCACCGCGTCGTCGGACCCACGAGTTCGTCGCGACCAGCGCCAAGTTCTCCATGAACGACAACAAGAAGATGCCCGAACCCGCATCGAGCGCCGAAGAGAAGCGCGACGTCAATCCGACAAGCGCGCTGGGCTCTCTGTTGACATGCATGCGCTAGGGGAACCAGGCGATCTACCGTACGCGGTAGGTTGTCCTGCGTTCACCCGTGAGCTGCGGCAAGTCCAGTGGCCCAGCACAAAGAATTTCAAGCCAGACGTGCCGGAGAAGTACGACGGCAAGACGCATCCGTCGGAGTTCCTCAGCATCTACACCATTACGGTGCAGGCTGCCGGGGGGCGAGATGACAAGATTCTTGCCAACTACTTCCCGCTGGTGCTCAAACCCAATGTCAGATCCTGGCTCATGCACTTGCCGGACAACTCCATATCCACCTGGGCTGATCTGTGTCATCAGTTTGTCGGCGCCTTTATAGGCGGCCACAAGCCACATGGCCAAGAGAGCGATCTTCATCTACTCGCCCAGAAGGAAGGAGAGCCATTGCGCAAGTACATTCAGAGATTCAGCCGCGTACAGCACAACATCCCAGACGTCCACCCCGCCGCGATCATCAGCGCGTTCCATCAGAACGTGCGAAACCGAAGGATGAGGAGAAAACCGCATTTATCACCCCTTGTGGCACATACTGTTTTGTACGGATGCCCTTTGGGTTGAAGAATGCTGGATCAACATTTGCAAGAGTAGTCCATGTCGCTTTTGAGCCACAGATACACAGAAATGTGGAAGCCTACATGGATGATATAGTGGTCAAGAGCAAGGACAAGGCTACCCTGATCCAAGATTTAGAAGAAACTTTTGCAAATCTGCGCAAGATCAACCTCATGCTCAACCCTGAGAAGTGCGTGTTTGGAGTCCCTTCCGGCAAGCTTCTCGGGTTCTTTGTGTCTCAGGGGGGGATTGAAGCCAACCCCGACAAGATTAAGGCCATCGAGCAGATTGAAGCACCGAAGCGCGTCAAGGATGTGTGAAGGCTTGCCGGTTGCGTGGCTGCTCTCAGCAGGTTTATCTCTAAGTCTGCTGAGCGCGCCCTGCCGTTTTTCAGAATATTGAAAAAGGCAGGTCTGGTGAAATGGACTCCGGAAGCGGAGGCTGCGCTGTAGGACTTGAAGAGGTACCTGTCCTCCACTCCAATACTTGTCGCACCTAAGCCACAAGAGAAGTTGCTGCTGTACCTAGCAGCAACCAATCAAGTGGTTAGTGCTGCATTAGTAGCGGAGAGGGAGGCGGACGATGAGCCAGCAACCGCGGCAAATGAATCCAGCGACAAGCAGGGGGCTTCTCCGACAAGCTCTGGTCCCGACAAAGATGGATCTGCGCAGATGTGCAAGATGTGCAGAAGAAGATGGTGCAGTGACCAGTTTACTTTGTCAGCTCCCTTCTCCAGGGGGCTAGGTCGAGGTACTCTGGTGTGCAAAAATTGCTTTTCGGCCTTCTCATGGCCTCGAGAAAGCTGCGCCATTACTTCCAGGCACACGAGATCACTGTCGTCACTCGCTTTCCGCTGAAGAGGATACTGCAGAATCCAGAAGCAACAGGCAGGATTGTCGAGTGGGCATTGGAACTGTCAAGATTTGGCCTCAAGTTTGAGAGCACTGCAGCTATCCAAAGCAGGGCATTGGCAGAGTTCATAGCAGAGTGGACGCCAACTCCAGATGAAGAAATTCCAGAGGCGAGCATCCCCGTCAAGGAGTCAAGCAAAGAGTGGCTAATGTACTTTGATGGTGCCTTCTCGCTGCAAGGCGCCGGTGCTGGCATGTTGCTTATCGCACCCACTGGAGAGCACCTCAAGTACATAGTCCAGATGCACTTTCCCAAAGAGCAAGCAACCAACAATACTGCAGAGTATGAAGGGTTGCTTGCCGGTCTCAGAATCGCAGCCGACCTTGGGATCAAGAAGCTCATTATCAGGGGTGACTCACAGCTTGTCGTCCGCCAAGTGAACAAGAACTACCAGAGTCCATTGATGGAAGCTTATGTTGATGAAGTGAGAAAGCTAGAAGCACACTTTGATGGCCTGCAAATGGAACACGTTCCACGAGCTCAGAACGATATTGCTGACGGCCTGTCAAAGCGCGTAGCACTAAAGTTACCTGTGGAACCAGGGATTTTTTTCCTCAAGCTGACTCAACCATCCGTGACACCATCAACTGGACCAAGCAAAAAGAGGAAGTTGGTTTCCGGTGACTACTTTCCGGCAGAGCTCCCCGAAGCCGCCGCCAAGAAAGTCCCCAAGATCAACACCAAGGATGCTGAGGAGCAGTCTGCTCCGGCAAACCTTATGGTTTGTTCCGTCGAAGCAAACGCTCCCGGCAAGTTCTGCTCCGGCAAGCTTGCCGGGGAATATCACGCTCTGGCCGAACCGCAGGTTCTTGCCGTAGAAGCGGATGTTCCCACAGCAACAGATATGCCTTTAGTCCTTATTGTCGAGCCGCAAGCTCCAGCATGGGCGCAGCAGATTGTCTGTTTCCTTCAGACAGAAGAGCTTCCCGAAGAGCAAGAAGAAGCTGAAGAAATAGCCCGGCAGTCAAGTATGTACAAGTTTGTCGACAGCACACTATACAGAATAAGACTCAACGGTGTGAAATTGAAGTGCATTCGCCGGGAAGATGGACAACAGGTGTTGGCAGAGATACATGGAGGCATATGTGGTCACCACATTGGCGCAAGAGCACTTGTCGGCAAAGCGTTCCGACAAGGCTTCTTCTGGCCGACAGCCCTCCAGGATGCAACTGCACAAGTAACCAAGTGTGAAGCGTGCCAGTTCCATTCCAAACAGATACACCAGCCAGCTCAAGCTCTCCAGATGATCCCTTTATCCTGGCCATTTTCGGTCTGGGGGCTCGACATCCTCGGCCCCTTCCCCCGAGCTGTCGGGGGCTTTGAGTTCTTGTACGTTGCAATCGACAAGTTCACAAAGTGGCCGAAAGTGGAACCAGTGAGGAAGGTGACAGCACAGTCAGCAGTCAAGTTCTTCAGGTCGATTGTTTGCCGTTTCGGGATCCCTAACAGGATCATCACCGACAACGGCACACAGTTTACGAGCCGCACCTTCATGCAGTACGTCCAAGATCTTGGCGCCAAGGTCTGCTTCGCTTCTGTTGCTCATCCGAGAAGCAACGATCAAGCGGAGAGAGCAAACGCTGAAGTGCTGCAAGGCCTCAAGACCAGAACTTTCGACAGGCTGCACAAGTATGGAAGAAACTGGATCGAGGAGCTGCCGGTGGTTCTTTGGTCGATCAGGACGACGCCAAATCGAGCCACTGGCCAGACACCCTTCGCTCTAGTCTATGGAGCGGAGGCAGTTCTCCCCATGGAACTCGTATACGGGTCACCTCGAGTGCTCGCTTATGATGAGCTCAAGCAAGAGCAGCTGCGGCAAGATGACGCGCTGCTCCTTGAGGAAGACCATCTCTAGGCTGCTGTGCGAGCCGCTCGCTACCAGCAAGCTCTGCGCCGCTACCATAGCCGCAGAGTCAATGCCAGGAGTCTCGAGGAAGGCGACCTTGTTCTTCGGCGCGTTCAGTCGGCCAAGAATTCCAACAAGTTGACGCCGAAGTGGGAAGGCCCTTATCGGGTGAAACGAGTCACTAGGCCCGGCGCTGTCCGCCTTGAGACTGAAGATGGCATTCCAGTGAGCAACTCCTGGAACATCGAGCGTCTTCGTAAGTTTTACCCGTAAGGCGCGGTTGTCGGACCCCGTCCGGCAACCACCTTTCTGTACAAGTCTTGCCGCTGTTGCATGTAATCCTTTGTACAGAGCCGGGCGCAGACCCCATGCACTAGTAAAGTTCATGTGCCCCGCACATCTTGTCAGCTTTCTTTTATGCTATAATACTTTTACGCATATATTATCTGACACTTTGTGCAGCACTAGAACCCGGTAAGCGGTAACGAGCCCAAGGCTCCATATCATTACTTTATTTCTCTGTTTCTTTCTCAAAAGAAGGAAGGTTCCCTCACCCACAAGGTTTACCGGGGGGGAGGAGAAGATAATGGTGTGGACCAGGCCGTTCAAGAAGGTTTCTCCTTGCCGGGAAGCAGACGACAGAAAAGCTAAGTTGCTAAAGCTTGAGCAATCAGTTTTTTAAGTTTTTGAGTTATTTCCCTTGAATGACCGTGCTTTGTATGGAAAACCTGTGCGCGGAGGAACCAACTCGTAGCTAGTTGCGCCTTTATTTTGTTTCGAGCCCGCTCAACAACTTAAGCGAGCTGCTAGCGCCCTTACTTTTGCTTCGAGTCCGCTCAGCAACTTAAGTGAGCTGCTAGCGCCCTTACTTTGTTTCGAGTTCGCTCAACAACTTAAGAGAGCTGCAACTAGTTGCGACAAGGTTGCTTGTCGATAGCGACCCCGCCAGCAGGCTGCTGAAGTTCCGCACTCGGCGCTCGCGGCAAGGGTGTCCACACCGGCAAGTTTCCCTAGAAAGCGTAGGGCAGAACCATACAAGGCCAAGAGTCGAGTAAAGGAAGTAACACAGCAATTTTTTGCCTAAGATAGAGTTATATTACAGAAATAACTTGTCGCGCCTCTAATAAAGTATTCCCATGACATGACTGGCAGCGACAAGAAAAGAAGAAAACGGACGGCCTAATCTACGCGACCGCCGTCAACCCTTTTGACCTCGTTCACCCTGCCCACAATGGGTGCGACGAGGGCCTTAAGTGTGTCAAGATCAGCGTCCGCCGGCAGCTTCTTGAGGACGTTGGTTAGGTTGAGGCCCGGATTGCGGAAGGCCACCTTCACCAGCACCTTCTTCAGAACTCCGGCGCAAATCGAGCGTGACTCGTCGGCCAACTGCTTTGGGATCCGTTCCCGGAGTTGCTGGAGCGCCGCCGCCACGCCTTTGAAGAACAGAGTGAGCTTGGCGCTAGGTTGGAGGTTCTCGTCGGAGGAGTATCCGAAGCCTTCCACCCCCAAATGCACCAGCTCCTCTTTGATGACTGCAACAATATTCACGAGACCCTCCGTCTAGAGCTCCACGGTATCTTTGAGGAGATTCTGGGTTTCCGCGGCTCTCGCCAGCAGCGCCTCGTTGGCCTCGATGTCCTTCTTCAAGTCTGCCTCCCGTTTCCTGGCGCTGTCCAACGTCTCCGTCAAGGTGGCCAGCTTCAGCTCCAGATCAGCGTTGGAATCCTTGGCGGCACGCAGCTCTTTGCCCTTTTCGGAGAGTTGGCCCTGCAACTCACCGTGGGCAAGGGCGTCCTTCTCGCGCTCTAGCTTGAGCGCGGCAAGATCTTTGCTACCAACCTTCAGATCAGTTTCTAGCTGCGCCACCTTTGCCTCCAAGTCTTTCTTGGCGGCCTCGGCAGCCGCAGCCGTATCCTTTGCCTCTTGGAGCGTCCCGCCAAGTGCCCGTTCGCGCGCGGCAAGCTCCTCTTCGTGGCTGTCGAGGTTCACTTTCCGCTGAGTCAGCTCGCCTTCTCGCGCGTACAGCTTCTCGCCGGTGAGCCGCTGCTGCTCTTCAGCTTCGGCCTTCTCGAGGAGGAAGGCCTTCCGCTCCTCAGCAAGCTGCTCCCGCTCCTCCGCCAAGGCCCGGAGAGTTTCTTGGCGAAGACCCCGGAGCTCCTCCGCGCGCTTCTCTATGTCCACGCTCGCCCTCGCAACAAGCGCTTCCCGGGACTCCAACTTGACCTGGCGGGCGCGGTAGAGCGCCAGCAGCCTCCGTAGCAACCGCTCCTCCTCAGGCTCGCCGCTGCTGCTTCCCGGCGAGTCGACGATCGACAACCCGGCGGAGGCAAGCACCTCCCCATCCAGAGCTTCTCCTTCCACCGGCGCCCTGGAGCTCGACGTCCAGGGGAGCTTGATGAAGATGCCCTCACCAGCCTTTAGATAGGCGCCGGACTGGGGCTCCTCGGAGCCTGACGCTGCGGCAGCGGCGGAGGGATCGGCGGTCGGTGCAGCGCCCGATGCTCCTGCGGCCTCAGGGCCGTCAGTGCGATCGCCAGATCCCCCGCCAGCTTCTTCGGCAGAAGTCTTGGCGGCCTCTTCGCCAGCGGGCACGTCAGCGTCGGCTCCTTCTTCGGTGGCCGCGGCATCATCAGTATTGCCGCGCGCGTCTTCCTTGCCGCCCGCCTCGGTCTCCATCGGATCCGTGGAGGGTGGGTCTGACGACCAAAGAAGAAGGAGAAATCAAACAAGTGTTCAAGAAGAGAAATCAGCAGAAGACTACAAGGAAAGTTTCGGGCAAGAAGGGCTACCTGTGCTAGGATCTGCCGTCGTGACCTCCACCACCGGCGGATCGTTAGCGCTATCCCTTGCCGGAGACTCCTCCCTTGCCGGAGGCTCCTCCCTTACCGGAGGACGCTCCCTTGCCGGGGAGTCCGCCCTTGGCGGCGTAGTCGAAGCAGACGACGAGTCGGAGGAGATCACCACGCCCTCCTGATCAAGCTGTTCTGCTCCTGCACAAACAAACCAGTGATCAGATGTCAACAAAGGAAAAGAGCAACCACGCGCACCCAGAAGCAGAAAGTAAACCATATGCTCACGCTGGGGGCTGCGCTGGGGGCTGCTCTGCGAAGCGGTGGCCGGATCCGGCAAGGTGGTCTCGGGCGTGCCTCCTGTCGTCGCAGTGGGCTCGTCCTCGATGACCACCACCTGAGCCTTGGCCCTCTTCGCCGCCCTCTGGGCCAGAGTCCTGAAAAGGAAGAGTCCAGGATGGGTCAGATCAGATGCAAGATAACATCAGCAAGTTGAAGAACTACCAGAACAACAAGGGAATCTTACTCTTCTTCATCTTCCTCGTCGGAGCTGAGCGCGGAGAGGTCGAAGTTCGTCCCATCTCCGGCACGACGAGGTGGAGGGGCGGGATCCCTTGGCCGCTTGGCGGGGGCTGCGGCGCCAGCCCGACACGACCCCGCTTCAGTTGTCGCTGCGACAGGAGGCGCTCCCACGGCAACCGTACTTGCCACGGTAGAGCGCATCGCGCGACGCTGCGGCTGTTGGCCCACTTGCCGCCCTGCTACGTCGCCAACCCTGTGGAGGCGCCTTCTTGGCTGTGCTGCGGGCCTTGCTCGCGGCAAGCTCCTCGGAGATGGCGGGCCGCTCGCACCCTCGGCGGGCTCGTTCGACTCGGCATCGGGTGCGGTGAGCTCTTCTTCCTCTTTGGGATGCTCCCGTTCGGCAATACTCATCGCCAACGCCGCATCCGCTTCCTCCACGGTGAACCCGAATTCACCCGCGGTCGCGGCTGCCGCCGCCTCTTCCGCCCTGGTGGCGATGCGCTCCATCTCTTGCTCAGTGGTGTCGCGGGTGAGGAGCTTCTTCTAGTCAGCATTGATCGCCACCTCCACTAGGCTGTCAAAGAACTGCTGCACGACGTCACTGGCGGGCTCTTGCCAAGTTGGAGCAATCCCGTGCGAGTCACACAACGGCATCATGGCGCAGATGCGGTCGCGCGAAGAGTTGTTGCACAGAGGAACGACGCCTGCCGGCAACCTGAACCACTCGGGATGTTGTGGGTCGTGCTTGAATATCTCCTTGAGTATCCCGTCCAACTCCATGACGGTGAAGTTGAAGTTGAGGCCTGGGCGCAACCTCATGATATCTGCCGGGCCTCCAAATTCCCAGGCAGGTCTCCCCCTCGCCTGCAGAGGGGCGATGCGCCGGCGAAGGAAATCTGCGCCAACAGCTCCTACAGTCAGCCCGGCAAGCCTGAGGCGCAAGATCGGAGTGATGGCGATCGTCAGCTTGTCGTCGTCCACGGACAGAGCGCTCCAGTCATTGCCACGCACTGCTGGGGCTTGGCGCAGGGCAGTGAACGGCTGTGGGCTCTCTTCTACAACCCAGCACCAATCAGCTCTCCACTCGTCCCACTTGCTGCGGAGCTCCCCCTCCAGATAGGTCTCCTTCTTGCCGGCCCGCGAGATCCAGGCGATCCCGCCGGCAAGAGGTTCCCCTCTCTCAACACGAGGCATAAAGAAATGGCGGAAGAGAGCTACGTTGGGGTGGACTCCGACAAAGTTTTCGCATAGATGGGCGAAAACTGCCATGGTCAGGACGGCGTTGGGGGTAAAGTCAAGGAGGTGGAGTCCATATGTGTTCATGACGTCGCAAAAGAAATCAGAGAATGGCGGGCAGAGCCCGCAGTAGAAGAACACGGCGAAGAAAGGATATCCGCCAACTGGAGCTGCTTGCGAGGCGACGGCGGAGAGTACCTTCGTGCGCGGATGCGCCCGCATCTCCGTCGACCAGAAGAGATAGTACCACTCCCTCAGCTCCTCCGCGGAGAGCTCGGGGGGGAAAGTGGCCCACTCCTTCCGCAGCGCCTCAAGTCGCTGCGCTTCGGTCGACTTCACAGCTTTCCCGGCCGCGGCCTTCGCGGCCTTCCCCTTCCCGGAATTCGGAGGCATGGCGGAGGCGATAGGGGAGATCGACGGCGCTGGTGGTGGCGACGGCGATGGGAGCGGAGCGCTGCTCTCTTTCGACTTTGGAAGCGGAAGAGGGCGGCGGAGGTTTCTGAGATTGCAGCAGCAAATGGCGAAGATAGGGGAAATACCCCTGTTTCCCCTGCTTATAAGGGGGACGGGGCGGACGTTTCGACCTTCCAAGTAAACAACCACCCACGATCTCTCCCACGACGCCGCGATTGACGCGGGCCGTTGTGGGGGGCGCGGTGGATACGGAGTTAGATTTGGCGTGACCTAGGCCGCGCGTGCCCGTACACTGTTTTGGGCCTGGCCCAACAGCGCTCGGCACCGTGTATGGCCCAGGCCCGGGGGCTCCTGTCGGTGTACTAGAGTAGGGGTACCCTAGTATCCCGAACTCATGCACGGGCAGTTGCAGCACCCCGCGGCAAGGCTTGCCGGGTGACCGCCAAGACCCTCCGTGGATCCCTTGAAGACCATTCAAGAACAAAGTACTCAAACCAAGGCCCCAGCAAGAGGAGCTTGCCGGGGAGGCCAAACAAGACCCCGGCAAGAGGAGCTTGCCGGGAAGACTACTCAAGGCATACCAAGAAAGCTTGCCGCGACGCGCCCTGCGTCCCGGCAAGATCCGGCGAGCGACAAGCTTCCGGACGCGACAAGACGACGGCCGCGGAAAGGAGCTTGCCGCGGGAAACCCCCACTTCGTGCCCGCGCTCCAGCACACCTGCTAACGTGTCGCTCTGGGACTCTCCCAAGCACACGTGGCAGGAGGCCGTGCAGCTAGGGGTACATGGTGGCAAGCGGAGATGAAGAGAAGCCCATCGTGGCAAACGGTGGCGCTCCTAACGGTCACCTTTTGCACTGTTTAGGAGACTCAGACAGGCATTTAATGCCCTTGTCCCCTGCCGTCAGAGTTAGGTAGGGTGCACTGTATCCACAGTAGCGGTAGCTGCACCTACCGCATCCTTTTCCATTTTTACCCTTCTAGTCTACGTTGCCACCTGTGGGTAACCCCTTGAAAGTATAAAAGGAGGCCCAAGCGCAACGTAGAGGAGGTTCGGCCAGTTCGGCTCATCGGAGATACCAGAAACACTCCCATGCTCAGTCTGGTAGCGTCGATCGCTCCTGAGCAAAGATTCAATACACACAAACAAGCAGCAGTAGGGTTTTACGCATCCGTGCGGCCCGAAGCTGGGTAAAATCCCCCCCGCGTGCACCGCCTCGATCCGCTCTTTGTGTGCTCTCCGCCTCCCACCGAACCAAAAGGGGCCCTGTCCCCATAGGTGTTGGTGGAATCAGCACCCCCCGACAGAGGGCGAATAAAATAGCAAGGGTGAAGTGGGGGAGAGGAAAACGAGAGGCAAATGGAAAATAGTGTAATGCGGAGGATAAGAGTTGTGATGGGTACTTGGTATGTCTTGACTTGGCGTAGATCTCCCCGGCAACGGCGCCAGAAATCCTTCTTGCTACATCTTGAGCACTGTGTTGGTTTTCCCTTGAAGAGGAAAGGGTGATGCAGTAAAGCAGCGTAAGTATTTCCCTTAGTTTTTGAGAACCAACGTATCAATCAAGTAGGAGACCACGCGCGAGTCACCTCGTACCTACACAAACAAATAAGAACCTCGCAACCAACGCGATAAAGGGGTTGTCAATCCCTTCACGGCCACTTGCAAGAGTGAGATCTGATAGAGATGATAATAATAAGATAAATATTTTTGGTATTTTTATGATATAGATTGAAAGTAAAAGATAAAAAAATAAAGTAGATGGGAAACTTATATGATGGAGAATAGACCTGGGGGCCATATGTTTCACTAGTGGCTTCTCTCAAGATAGCATAAGTATTATGGTGGGTGAACAAATTATTGTCGAGCAATTGATAGAAAAGCGAATAATTATGAGAATATCTAGGCATGATCATGTATATAGGCATCACGTCCGTTACAAGTAGACCGACTCCTGCCTTCATCTACTACTATTACTCCACACACCGACCACTATCCAGCATGCATCTAAAGTATTAAGTTCAAAAGAACAGAGTAACGCCTTAAGCAAGATGACATGATGTAGAGGGGTAAACTCATGCAATATGATATAAACCCCATCTTTTTATCCTCAATGGCAACAATACAATACGTGTCGTTTCCCCTACTGTCACTGGGATCGAGCACCACAATATTGAACCCAAAGCTAAGCACTTCTCCCATTGCAAGAAAGATCAATCTAGTAGGCCAAAGCAAACTGATAATTCCAAGGGACTTGCAAAGATAAACCAATCATACATAAAAGAATTCAGAGAAGAATCAAATATTGTTCATAGATAATCTGGATCATAAACCCACAATTCATTGGATCTCGACAAACACACTGCAAAAGAAGATTACATCGAATAGATCTCCAAGAGAATCGAGGAGAACTTTGTATTGAGATCCAAAGAGAGAGAAGAAGCCATCTAGCTATTAGCTATGGACCCGAAGGTCTGAAGTAAACTACTCACACATCACCGGAGAGGCCATCGAGTTGATGTAGAGGCCCTTCATGATCAATGCCCCCTCCGGCGGAGCTCCCGAAAAGGCCCCAAGATGGGATCTCTTGGGTACAGAAGGTTGCGGCGATGGAATTAGGTTTTCTGGTGCTCCTGGATGTTTGCAGGGTACGTGGACTTATATAGGAGGAAGAAGTAGGTCGGTGGAGCAACGAGGGGCCCACGAGGGTGGAGGGCGTGCCCAGGGGGGTAGACGCGCCCCCTGCCTCATGGCCTCCTCGATTGCTTCTTGACGCCCACTCCAAGTCTCCTGGATCACGTTTGTTGAGAAAATCACGTTCCCGAAGGTTTCATTCCGTTTGGATTTCGTTTGATATTCCTTTTCTGCGGAACATTGAAATAGGCAAAAAAACAGCAATTTGGGCTGGGCCTCCGGTTAATAGGTTAGTCCCAAAAATGATAAAAGTGTAAAATAAAGCCCATTAACATCCAAAACAGACAATATAATAGCATGGAGCAATCAAAAATTATAGATACGTTGAAGACGTATCAATCAACAATGGATTGCGGACAACCTTAATTGTAGGTTGTTCACCTTTCCCATGTCCTACCTAGGGATTTCACCTTTCGACCCTAGGATCCATATTTGGGACTTTGTCTCGCTTATGGGGTGGGTCGCGCCCAAGGTTGACCCATGGCATGGAAGGTTACCTCGAAAGGGAGCAAACATGCATATCGGTTCTTGTCTTGTGGGGTTGTTTTTTCTTCATGAAGGGGTACATGGCTCCTTTGATAATAATAGATCATGCTTCATCTAGAAGGTGGCCAATGGACCCCGGAAGTACCATATGGTGAAGTGGTATCAAAATTGCTTCCCTGAGGACCTAGGTGGTCTTCGTATTTTGGTGTCTAGGCGTATGAATGTGGCCTTTATGTTGCGATGGATGTGGTGGATTCTCACGGCCGAGGGGGCTTGTGACTATAGCTTACCAAAGCTAAATATCTGGAGGGCCAACCTCTCACAGTCTACAATTGTAGGAACGGTTCCCGGTTTGAAAAACTATCCAGTTGATCAAGCATGGGATTGCCTCGAACTTGGGTCCCATAGGCAATGGAGAAGGGTCTCTTTTCTGGTTGGACCCATAGCTTGGTAGGCCCCCGTTACATGCCAAGTTTTCGCCTGTTTGCGATTTACTCTAATATGATGTTTTTGGTTGTCTTGGCTGCCCATCATGTTCCGTTGCACATTTGACGTCGAGTAGGCTTTAGGTTGGGCTGATTTGAGGGCACCCCTACCTCTGATGTTGACAACCTCTTTGTACATTGTGTTTTGGCACATGAACTCGTCGGGTCTCTTCTCTTTGGGCTCGGCCTGTCGTGCCCTAGGTTGTGCGTCGACTCTGGCGTGGACCACTCCTTCCTAGAATCCTTCCTAGAAAAGCCCTACTTCCGTTGAAGACGAAGATCTTTCTTTGACCGCTCCTTTGGCCGTTATTGCCCTAGGAGACCTTTACCTTTTCTTGCACTTGGACTTGTTGGATCATGATGGTTTAGATTATCAGTCTTGCTAAGTCCCAGTCAATTGAGACTTCATTAAGTCTTAGACGATGCTATATCCGTGAAATCTTACATTTAGATCCGTGCAAATTTTTCTTTTCAGTTTTTTTTCTCACTCTTGGATGTTACATTTGACTGAGACTTGATTAAATATCAGTCAAGTGAGACCTAGCCACACCCTTACATCATATATAAAGCGTAGGGCAAAATCATGTGTGAAGAGAAATATACGGCTAACCCTCTACTCAAATCAAACACACACGCCGTGTCACATCTCTCAGTTGTGCCACTTGAATATTCTATTATTCAATCCAGTATTTCTTCAACCAATTCGTACACTTATTGGCATATAGTAGTTTTTCTCCAACTAGGTGGTCGAGCAACAAAAGCAACGGAAACGCTGATATGAATTGTTTTTCGGCAACTTTGTTTCTTCAAGCCTTTCTGACTGGCTGTACGTTGCATCTGCCCATCTGCATTGCACACGAAGATTCCCACTTAAACCGCATGGCTTGTCGTATTCGGGATTACAAAAACGACATATTATAACCACATAAGTGTGCCGGATGCATGAGTAGTGGCCGTATAATACTACTCCATAGAGAGGTTCTGAAGTCCATTGGCATTCTTCTAGCCCCAGAAACTTGTCTACAAGCGATTGACTTGGACTAGGATGCATGCACACAGATGGGCCTTGACTTCCGGATCCAAAAATGTGCCACGGTACTTCAGCCGCGGCCCCGTGCATGCACATTTCGTCCTTATCTCCAAGGATATACTACAACTGTTTTGACCATTATGTGAGACAAAAATGTATTGCTGACAGAAATGGGAGATAAATTTGATTTGATTATCAGACAAAAAATATTGCTGACAGAAATGGTAGCGCAGGTTTGACGGGCACGGCTGGCGCCAATCCCGAAACTCTAATTTAGAAGAGAAATTATTTGGCAGCTCAAAAGGCCAAGCTGCCAAGGGTCGCCACTGACCACAATCTCGTGCCCAACTAACTTTGGGTTTTATTATATGCTCAATGTGCACGGCCGTCCATCTTCTCGTGTCCGCGTCTGCACATCACCGTGGCCATGGCGTGGCGTCACATGGCAACTGGGAGCAGCACCACACACATATATGCGTACTTGTTTTATGTAATGCCCATCATCAAACTCCAATCATACATTGAACGGGACGAGATGCCAGACCATTTTATCTCATTTACAAAATCGCTGGGCAAAATAAACACTAGTATAGTGCCACTAGGCAGTAGCTGATCTCTCCCCGGCGAACCACCTGAGCTAATAAATGTGGCGGGAGTAAACAAACGCGCGCAATGCGATCTTTGCTTGGTGTGCGTGTGCGTGTGCGTGTGCGTGTGCGTGTGTGCGCGCGCGAATGCAATCTAGCTTGCTGTCGCCCACTAAGAATCTAGCGCCACCAGTAATCAGTCGCAAAAACTCCAACCTTGATGTCACCTCACCAAAGAATCTAGTGCTGCCGCCACCCACACGGTCACCGCGCTAATGGACATGGCTAACAACTCGAACTTCTGGCCATGTTGTCTTTCCACCGTGCTAATGGAATTCGTTGCCGCGCCTCGCTTCTTCGTCTGGTCGGTCGCCGCTGCCGACGCGTTTGTTTACAGAAGAAACCTGGGTTTTTTGTACGGAAAAATGTATATATGATGACGAGGTGAACGTGCGGGTGAAGCGGATAAGACGAGGCCTGAGTAGAGCGGCAGCGGCGAGCGAGGTTCTTGGGCTCGGTGACGCTGCGGCGCATGGGCCGGCCAACGGTGGCCGTGGCTGCGGGGGACATCCGGACAGGAAGTGGTGGCGGGCGGCGACGTGCTCTCGCCAAGCTTCGTGCTTGCCTGCTGCTTCCTTTCACACACCACGCGCGTCACGTAGCTAGCGTACGGTCGCCGTGCTGTCCGGCCGGCGCACGGCGAGTAGCGGGGCTGCTGGGCGAGGCGTCAGGTGCAGTTGCGCTTATTTTGGCCTGCCGTGCCGCGTCACGCGGCGGCGGGAGCCACTCTACGGTCAGCCGACTGAAGGTGAGTGAGCGAGCGGGCGAGTCGGAGTACGGACTCGAGGCCAGCCGACGGCCGCCTCGGCAGTCAGGCCATCTTCACCGCGCGACCCCAAACAGACGTTTGTTTTATCTGGATTCTTTCCGTTTGGTTAGGATTTGAGGTCGTGTTCGGGCGTGTTCTGAGATGTGGTAGTTGTGCATCCAGCGCGCGGCCGCATCCATGTGTCCCATTTTGTCTGTTTCTATTTAAAAAACCAAAAACAACGTTTTAAATGTCAAGCCCTAGTTTAGACCAGCGGCCCCGGATCATCACACCGGCAGCAGAGCCAGCGGCCTACACGTTTATCGCAGCATCAACCAGCGGTCGGCAACACAGCCAGCCTCCAAAATGAATAGTTGTCCTCGCAGGCAACACAACCGGCCACCAAAATGAATGTTTTCTCGCCGACACACAGCCAGCGGCCCAACGGGCAGGCGGCACCCATGCCAGCCTCCAAAAATAACGGCCATGGCCGATCGGATGACCTAGTTCAGGCCTTCGGCGTCGAGCATCTCCTTCTGCTTGGCCTCGAACCAGGTCCTCGTCTTGTCGCTCATCTTTGACAAGTCCACGCTCATGATCGCAAGGGCCACCTCCTTCGCTTTGGTGGCGGCATTCGTGGCCTCGATGTCGAGCTGCCTCTGCCTAGCCTTGACGTTCTCGGCCTCGATGTCGAGCTGCCTTTGCCGGGCCGCCTCCTCCATGTCGAGGAGCCTTTGCCGGGCCGCCTCCTCCATGTCGATCTTCCTCCTCTTGGCCGCCTCCTTCATCTCAAGTTTCTTTCTTTGAAGGTCTAAGTATTGCTTCATTTGCTCCTCCTTACTCTGCCGCTTCTTCTCGCCCCTCACATCCTTTTGGGACATCATATCATGCAAAGTGTCATGCAATGCCATGGATGAGGCATCACGTATGTCATCAACCTTGGAGTTGGTCTTGCCCCTCGGCCTCTTCAACGCCTCGCCATCTCCACCTCCGGCGAACTTGGCCGTCTTCAGTCCTCTCTTCCTTTGTAGTTCACGGTATTGGTCCTTGAACTTAGGGCAATTGTTGATGATCGTCCAACAATGCGTTAGAGTGAATGGCTTATCGTTGTGCCGGGCCTTGAATGTCTCCAAGGATTGAAATGCCTACACCACATGATCAACAACAAGTGAACATGCAAACATATACACGGCCGAAGTCTCATGGCCATAGCAAGGAAATGGCTAGGAAGAGGAGAGCATACCATGTCCCCAACGCCGAGACCACTCACGGGTCGTGCTTCAACGCTCTCAAATGCGGCGCAATACTTGTTGCACTCTTGTTGGATGAACAACCATCTCTTTTGAATCGAGCCGATGCCACGGTTGCTTGTAATTTGATAGGGCTCAAACATCTTCCTTTCATGGAATGTTTTGTGGACTCTCGTCCAAAAAACAATGCCCTTTTATTGCGCCCCGGTCCTCGGATATTGGCTAATCTCCATCCAAGTTTGGCAAATCAACTTGTCCTCATCTTGTGTGTATGAACCCCTACGGATGCTCTTCCTCTTTTTTTGTGCTTCCGCTCTTTGGGTGAGCTCGTCGATGAACAATGGCTCGCCACTAATATCAACGTCATTGCCTTCTTCTTCATCACCATCACCTTCGACATAGATGTCATCGTCTTCATGCCACGAGCCACCATGGTCATAGTCAGCACGGTCGTCGGCCTCTTCATCGGGCACGTACTGGGCACGGCCATCCTGACTTTGGGTCTCCTCGGGGTCGTAGGCACAGGCATGCACACCCTCGAAGATCATGTCCTCCATGTACTGGTTGTAGGGGTCATCGACCGTTGGCATTGGGGTTGGCATTCCGTCAAACAAGACGCGGGGGGGGGGGGGGGCATGGTGCCTTTGAACGGTGCCCGTGCATGCTTTCTTTGCATCTCGACGGACGGCCGGCCGCCGCTGCTGGATCCAGGCGTGACGTTGAGGTCGATGACGGCCGCGGGACGCGGTGTCGACGGCGCGAACAAGCCCACGTCCGGCGACCCCGAGTAACGGGTCTGGCCGTCGTGCCTTGGCGGAGGAAAGTTGGGCGACATCGGCGCGGTGTGCGACGTCGGCGACTGGCAGTGCGTAGGACGGGCGACCGACGAGCCTGTGCTCGCCGGGCCGACGGCCGCTGCGGGAAACCCGGCCAGACGGCACATGCCAAGCATGAGGATGGCGTGCGCTTTGTTGACGAGGTCCTCCTTCTCGTCGGCCGCGGCCTTGCGCTGCGTGGCCTCCAGCTCATCGCGCTGGGCGGCGAACTTGGCCGCGGCGGCATTGACCTTGACGACCGCTCTCCGTTCCACCCCCTTCGTCGATTCCGCGTCCAATTTGGCGATCTCCTCCGGCGTGCACTTCGACCGCGGCTTCCTTGGCGCCTTCTTCTTCACCTTTGCGGGCGGGTCGACGGCCAGACCGCCGGAACTCGGCGGGGCGTCGGCCATGGACAGGGGAGAGAGGGGCGGCGGGAGGGACGTGGGAGGGTTTGAGGGAAATGGCACCAAATGGGCGTGAGGGGGGTTTGATTTCTTCCACCGACAGACGAGTCAGGAGAGGACAAGCGTGCGCGTCACGCCCGTTCGCGGGCTGTCCGTTTCAGTCCAAAACCGATGCAAATTTAGGCTGGGATGAGCCGTCTCGTTTGTTCTTTTTATTCCAAACGAACGGGGCGGACAGAATAAAGTCGAGCGATGAAGTTAGCCTCAGGATAGCTGTTTTGCTTTCGCGTGCGCACATCCGGGGCGAGAGGCACGCCGCCTCGAGTCCTCACGCGTCCAACCGCGCTCGTGCTCGGTGGAGGGTGCAGCGTCTGGGGACCGACGATGATATCGCTAGTTTTTCTATTTGATTTTGTTCCTCGATCGAAGGGACTGAGATATCGCTAGCTGCGTGGAGCGAAAGACGTCCTGAACCTCGGTACATCTGCACTCGTTTCTTCTAAAATGCATTTGAAACGCGTTTTAAAATGTCAACAAAATCTGAAGCGAAATTTCCCGCGTACATCTCCGCAAACATATGTGTGCGGCACAAAGTTTTGCAAAAAAAATGTCTTTTATTTTGCCTCCACAAAAAAGACACGAAACATTTTTTTGGTCTTCTTTGCACAGGCCAAAAACAAAATATTTTTTCACGAAACTTTCTGCCCATACATAGAACATGGAGATATCACGTCAAACTTATTTTTTTGGAATTTGTTGACATTTAGATATGTGTTTTCCGAAGTGGGTGCAAATGTATCCGAGTTCATCCATGTATTTTCCTGGCTGCTTGCGATTAAGACAACAAAGCAAATGATGTTCCGGGAGGACAATCTTCATGATAACATGTACCCAACACCTACGGTTTTCTAGTTCTCCGACAATTCAGCGCCGTGAGTCTTCTCTTCCGGCGCTCAACCGATCCTTCGCCCCCTCCCATCTCCCCACCTCTTCATCTGTCTTGACCTAACTCAAGGGACACCTGGTTTGTCTTCCCGGTCTTGGTTGGACTCGGGGTTGGGTAGGGTTTTGGGGGTTTTCTGATATGTCGAATTGTCGTGATGACTAATCCAGCAAAGGGCAGTGGATCTCAAGAGTTGATTGTTGATGATCCGAGTGAACTGATCGACCACTTAACCCTTTAGGAGGATGAACATGATGATATTGTGTGCGAAGATGACATCGATGCATCGGAGGTTAGGTCGAATTGGATGGCGGTAGGACCTCTACTAACTTCGGAATCCCTTAGCCATAGTGCCTTGATCGGTGAGATGCGAGCAACCTGGAATCCGGCGTAGGCAATGGTATGGGGAATAATTAATTCAAAACTGTTTTCGGTTCCATTCAATTGCTTAGGGGACTGGAACAAGGCGATGCATCAAGGGCCGTGCGACTTTTTGTGGATATCCCCTGATCCTGGTTGAACACAATGGACTTTAAACCCAGAAAAATGGAGTTAGACAGGCCTGAGGCTTGGGCTCAAATCCTCATGGGGTACAGAAGAACAAAGCCTTCCAGGAAGACTTGGCGAGTTGCATAGGAAAAGTATAAGAAGTTTATGTTACTTTATCGAATGGTTTTGAAGAGGAAGTCATTCGTGGTGAGAAATCAAACTTGAAGCACAACAAATTAACAAGGGTGGCCTCGCTAGGAGTGCATACAATCACTTTATATTTTTACTTAGCACCTTCATGTACTACAACCTCAGAGGCACATGCAGGCTAGGAAGAATCTGGTTTGTGGGTCGAAAAACACATACTTAGCAAAAAAACACAATTTGTAGTAGCCCACGAGACTCAAGCGGCCAAACTAAGGATCAAAATCTTCTTCGGATAGTAGCTTGTAGGATGGAAGAAACCGCCGATCCAGTACCCCCGAGACTCAGGTCGATTTGCAAAATTTACGTGAGGATCAAATATGTGCTCCATAATGTATTTAGAGCATATAGATGTGCAGTAGCCCCCGAGACTCATGCCGGGCACCAGTGGCCGACCTGAGGATCAAAATCTCCTTGGGAATTTGCATAGAACTTACAATTTTTTGTGAGAAACATCGATGCAGTAGCCCCCGCGACCGATGTTGGCTGGAAAAAGGCAACATTAGGATCAAATTTCCACGGGTTATTAGGTACCTAAAAGATATGTTCCCTCTATGTTACATGCAGTATGCTGGACTAGAGAACCAATGCCTTTTCAAAGAGGTGGAGGTGTTGAAGAAAAGGCTCCTCAAATCTAAGCTCAAGGCGCAGAGCTTAGAGAAGAACATCGGGAACGTCGTCGATATGTAATCTGCTACCCTGTGATACAATGCTTCATAACTTTTCCAGATATATACTTGTGTTGACCACCTTGGCATTTTTATGCAGTAGTCCAACAACGGGTGGCCGTGTTGGAGGCTCGAATAGCCACCAGCCAGCTTCAGACCCACGGAGCCCGGGAGGAATCTTAGAAGATGGTCACTCAACTTGCCTAAGAGTAAGAGACGACCTAGGCTTCCAAGGACGTGGCCACCCTCCTCTAGCAAGGTCTCAACCAACGATAGGAACTTTATGATAAGTTGTTGGTGGAGAACACCACCTTGGTTGAGGACGTGCAGACGATCTATGATAGCAAGGAGGCCAAGCTGCAAGCATTGAATGTCGAGGAGGAGGTTAGGCAGGCTGATGAGATCATAGTCGGTAAATGCTACCTACTTCAATGTATTTTTGGAAGTCAAGGTTATGCTAAGCCGACTCAAGTATGGTGTTCTACAGCATTCTTCGCCAATCTCCTCGAGAGTGTTGTCCTTGGCTGCGACTTCTATCAGGGAGAGCACAATTATGAGCATGTGCGAGACTGATTCTTCTTGGCTCAATTCCAGGACGTCTCCCATCCTATCATCCTTAGGAATAAGCTGAAGCAGATCAGTGAGCTCCAAGTGCTTGTTCGGATCGACATGAAGTCTGTCTTCGAGATGTTGTGGCCAAGGGAAGAGCTCCTGGATAACTTCTTCGACCTTGTCGTCCGCCTCTAGGAAGCATTGCCAATGTTCGTCCTGCCTCTTTTAACTTGGAAATGATTACTAAACAATGTTGGTGATTAATTATTTGCCCGAATTCTCTTTGTGCTCAAGTCTTTTGTGCTAAGTACTACCAAAATGGACATCTATTGCAAGTATGACCCAAAAAGGAGGCTTCCTTCACATGATAGAGTATTATGGTAGGATTACAAACTTTCTCTAGGAGGGTAGGTCAGGATAATTGGAGATAGTAATAATGTGAACATTTAAGTGGGCCCCTGGGTACTGACTGGTCCGGATAGGTTGATTGTTATGCTAAGGGGCTAAAATGTTTCTCGCAAAAATAAGAGGCTAAAGTGTTATAATGAAAGCCAACGAGTTAACTGATCCACTGTCCGGACAGTGGGACGGGGAACTTATTGGATCAATCTTCTGGCAGATAGAGCTAGACGGATCCATCAAATCACTATCAATTATTCGGTCCATATTTGATGAAAGTGAAACCTTTGGCCATTTGCTTCTGTTGAGGCCATTTTCCTTTCAGTTTTTCCCCTTCTTGGTTTTTATGTTCAAGAAAATAATCATTTCGTGATGTTTCATTAATTCGAAAAAATGTTTGCAATTTAAACATGTTCATAAATCCAAAAAATGTTTAGGATTCTCAGACTGTTTCACATTTAAGAAATGCTCGTGAGTTTAAAAATGCTCTAAAGCTTCAAAAAACATTCACTTAAAAACCTTGGATTTTTTAAAACGAAAACAAAATACCACCTAAAAACCATAAAACCGAAAGAATAATCGCTACAAACAGCAAGGTAGGATGAACAACCTAGTGACCCAAATTGTGTCGACCATGTTTGATCGCTCTGCGCATTTACTCAACAGCTTAACGCACATGACACATGAAGCGCCTATATGGTGCTTCAGGCGCGAGGTCGTTCGCCGGTGCGCACACACCTAGTTAGTGGTTCGTGGTCAGAAAAATCACGTTTCGCTCCTGCGCCAGCCTCGCTCACTCGCCCAACCGTCTTTTTCTCATGTTTTTTTGCCGCTTCTGTTAAACGTTGACTATTTGATAAGTTGACATAAAAAATATAAGTCCAATAAAAGAGTATTTTAAAAAATCATGAATTCTAAAAAATTGACAACATTTGTTTCCTATTTTTTAAAAATATAAATTTGGAAAAAAGTTATATGAATGTGAGAAAATTCAGAAATATGAAAAATCATAAATTAAAAAAATGATTGTGAATTTGAGAAACAATCATGAATTTTCAAAGTTCAAGAATTTAAAACAAGTTTGTAAATTTAGGAAATGGTTCACAAATTCAAAAAAGGTTCATGAATCTGAGAAAAGTTCGTTAATTCCAAAAAGTTTATGATTTTGAAAAAAAAACTCGTGAATTTATAAGAAAGAAAAAAAGCTTCCCAAAAAACCAATGAAAACCAACCCAGAAAAACCAGGAGAACCTTCCAGGTGGTTCCCAAAACATATGTAGAAAAAAATCGCCATATGGGCTGGCCCAAAAAGAGGTAGGAAATACGCGCCCCTTCTTCTGGGCGGGCCCACTTTCTCGCTTGGTTTCGCACGCGGGGAGTAGTAGTGAGGTAGTACCCCTGAAAAAAATAAAGCAGTGAGATACTCCATGTTTCTTCTGGGTTTCCATTTTTGTACTTTATTTTCAATTTTTTTGACATACGGGGACACTTTTTAAATACTTGGATATATTTTCAATTCATGAATATTTTTTGACGTTCATGAATAATATTTCAAATCTTGTAATTTTTTTGAATTCAGAACATTTTTTAAATTCACAACCGTGGACATATTTGGAAATACAGGAACAGGTATTGAAATTCAAAACAATTTTCAAATTCGATTTTCTTTAAATTCATAAATGTTTTTCCTAATTCATGAACAGTTTTGGTAATCTGGGAACAAATTTAAAATTCGTGATTTTTTTGAAATACAAAACATTTTCAAATCCTGAACAATTTTCTAAATTCACATGAATTTCTTATAAATCCTAGAACAACTTTTAGAAAACTGTGAGCAAATTTTTAAAACCTAGAACATTTTTTCAAATTGATGAACAATTTTTGAAACCCGAGAACATTTTTAAAATTTGGGATTTGTTTGTCTCACATTTTTTCAACTTAATAGAAATTATTTTAAATTATTATTTTTAAATCAAAACA
Organism: Triticum aestivum; assembly: GCF_018294505.1. NCBI lineage: Eukaryota > Viridiplantae > Streptophyta > Magnoliopsida > Poales > Poaceae > Triticum > Triticum aestivum. Next base: position 432,332,019 of record NC_057806.1, read on the forward strand.
TTTTTAAAGAAGCAAAAAAAACACAAAAACGAAAAACGAAAAAAAGGAAGCCCCGCCCTAGATATGGGCCAGCCTGACGCCTGAAGCCTGCACATTTCCTCTGTTTTCCTGTTGTGGGTCCCAGTTGTCGTCTATCCAGATTCTAAAAAAAAAGTTGTCATCTATCCTCCACCGACCACCAGGCTTCCGAATACGGAGTACATAGTAGTGTCTGTAGAGAGAAAAAAAAGACATAAATGAGTCCATCCTACCTGATTCAGAAACAGTTTCTCTTTTTTAAGATTGTAGATATTTATTTATATAAACGATGTATTTTATTGGCTCAAAATGAAGCATCTAGATGATACAAAACACAATGAGCACACATTCAAGATGTGCATAAGATAGAATGTACACAAGCAACAGAAACACACACATAAAATATGTCAATAAATAGCAAAGTCACATGAGACCAAAGGTATGCATAGGTGAGTAAAGAAAAACATAAGGGCATCTACACCGGACCCCTATTTCATCCCTAAACGCCCGAAACGTACGCCCGGTCAAAAAAGGCTGACTCAACCGGAACCCTCAATTTAATCCTAAACGTTTGGACCGGCCATCGTATCTGAAACCCATCTCAAATCTGGGGCCAATATGAGGTTGCCTGGTCGCGCCCAGACGCTCATGTCACCTTAGCTAGCTAGCGCACGGATCCACAAGTCATCGACCCTTTTTCTTTCCCCTCTCTCTCCTCACACCATGGCCGGAGCTTGCCCTGCCGAGCATCCACCGCACGAGCCCCTCCAGGCCCCTTACCCCCGTCGCCGAGATCGAGTGCACACGGTCGGAGCTTGCGCGCCGCCTGCACGATGCTCGCAACTTTCGCTGTTTGATGCAGCCGTGGCGTTGTCGTGCTCCTCCCAACTCCTGCCTGACGGGTGCGCTAGCGTGCAACAACAACCTCGTGGGCGTGCTTGCTTGCATGTTGGCCGCCGGCTTGCATGCTGGCTGTAGCCGCAAGTGATGGCCGTCGTTGCTCCGGATCCGTCGACTAGGGTGTAGTCCCATGCGGGTTGGAGGAGGCAATGGTTTTGCATTGCCCTTCGTTGTTCTTGGGAGGACTGTGCCCAGCCGACGGTGGGATCTATCTGGCACACCCCTTAGCTTCCCCATCTCGTGAGGTGTGGGAGGGGGGAGGGGAGGGGTGAGAGCTACCGAGACCAGTGTGCCTGTCGTGGGAAGGAGAAGATGATGATGGTGGAGGCCTGCCTCGCTACCGACATGGCGGGCCGCGTTGCTACAGAGGAAGCTATCCGTGGCTGCATCGTCAAGAAGCGGCAACAGAGGAATGCACACGCCCTTGCTCGAGAGCATATTGGGCGATCCGTCCCGTGGCCAAAATGCCTCCTCCCCCAAAAGAGGAGAAGGAGGACAACGATGGGTCAATGATCTTATCCATACCTAGCTAGTATACATGTAGAAAATGCCAAATTTTTGTAGTCCGATGGTAATGTCTTGATGTAGTAGGTGGACGGTGTGTTTTTCATCGTTTACATAAATGTTGCATGTTTTTATATGAATTTGAGGCATCCAACTGTGCAAAGAAAAATTTAAGCTGTGTCCGATGGGCAGGGCAGACGCACGAGACGACCACACCAAAAGTCGTCTCGCCTTTCCTTTTGACGGCTCCTATCCCTAGACACCGGCCCACGATACCAATACTAGAGATTTGCCTTGGCTGTAGTTCAAAGAAGTTCTTCAGCTTTGGTAAGATGCGAACCTTCGGGATGAGTTTATAGGGTCCAAATTAACAAGTTCCAGCTCTACACCGTTTGAAGATGGAAAAAGTCCAAAACAAACCTTGAATTTATACACGAAAGCTAAATCAAACCCCGAATTCTCAATCCCTGAATTCAGCACACTGAACTCTATAATCCCGGTCTATTTTAAACCTTGAGACGACTCGGCCGGTATTTGTTGAATTGGGCCGGCCCAGTCGCGCACTAATCTAGGTTTTCTTAGTTTTTTTCTTTTATGTTTCCTTTTTCTTTTTTCTTTTTTAAACATGTTTTTCTTAGTAACCAATTGAAATGATCGATATGGTTGACTAGAGGGGGGGGTGAATAGGCAACTAACAATTTTTAGCTTTTCTTTAACAATTTAAACTTTGCATCAAAGTAGGTTGTCTAGATATGCAACTAGGTGAGCAACCTATATGATGCAACAAAGCTAGGAACACAAGCAAGCGAGGGATATATCACAAATAAGCTTGCACAAGTAAAGGCACGAGATAACCAAGAGTGGAGCCGGTGGAGACGAGGATGTGTTACTGAAGTTCCTTCCCTTTGAGGGGAAGTACGTCTCCGTTGGAGCGGTGTGGAGGCACAATGCTCCCCAAGAAGCCACTAGGGCCACCGTATTCTCCTCACGCCCTCACACAATGCGAGATGTTGTGGTTCCACTATTGGTGCCCTTGGAGGCGGTGACCAAACATTTACAAACAAGGTTGGGGCAATCTCTACAACTCAATTGGAGGCTCCCAACAACACCACGAAGCTTCACCACAATGGACTATGGCTCCGCGGTGACCTCAACCGTCTAGGGTGCTCAAACACCCAAGAGTAACAGGATCCGCAAGGGATTAGTGGGGGAATCAAATTTCTCTTGGTGGAAGTGTAGATCAGGGCCTTCTCAACCACACCCAAGCTAATCAACAAGTTTGATTAGCTAGGGAGTGAGATCGGGCGAAAATGGAGCTTGGAGCAACAATGGAGCTTAGGTTGGAAGAGGTAGTCAACTAGAGGAAGAAGACACCCCTTTTATAGCTTAGGACAAAAATCCAACCATTATCCACCTACCAGCCCGCGACCAGCGGTACTACCGCCCCAGACCAGCGGTACTACCGCAAGGCCACGCGGTACTTCCGCTTGCTGATAAGCGGTACTACCGCAAGGGCACGCGGTACTACCATGTGGACCCGCGGTACTACCGCAGCAACAACAACAGCTAGGGTGGACCTGTAGCACAAGGGCTGAGGGCGGTACTGCCGCGGGCGCGGTACTACCGCTCCCCCTTGCGGTACTACCGCAAGGCAGGAAACCCCTAGCCTGGGAAGAGCGCGGATAAAGAAACATCCATGCCTACTTCCGCTGGTAAACGGAAGAAGCAAAAATCCGACACAGTACTACCGCAGAGGAGCGGTACTACCGCTAGGCAACTGAGCTAGGTCACGCACGGTACTACCGCGCAAGGGATGCGGTACTACCGCAGTGGCGCGGATGTAAAAAATTACATCCGCCCCTACTACCGCGAAGGAGCGGTACTTGGCCTAGGGGCCACAGTACTGCGGCTCCAGAGGAGCGGTACTGCCGTGGGCACCTGCGGTACTACCGTGCCGAAGTGCGGTACTACCGCTCAATGGGGAGCAGTACTACCGCAAGTCCACCAACAGCGGCCAGGACAAGGAAAAGGGGATCAACGGAGGATGCTCCAAAGTGCAGGGGAAAGGAGGGGACATGGAAGAAAACGTGTACGTGATGATTCCACCCAAACCTTTCCGACGCGGACCCCCTCTTGATAGTACGACTTTCCTACGACTCAAATCCACCAAAAAGAAACGTAGAAAAGACGCCGTCTTCAACAATCTTCGAGGGGCACCAAAACAGCTTGTGCCTAGCGATGAAACGTCTGGGAAACTCAAGGCACACGATTAGTCCGCAAAAGCATTGTCATCAATCACCAAAACATCTTAGGGATAAATATGCCCTTACAATCTCCCCCTTTTTGGTGGATTGATGATAATACGGGATTTGCACAGAGGAAATAAGGTAAAGCAAACGCAAACCCCTCTTCTTTAGAATATAGACGGGCTCCCCCTAGATGTGTGCTAACTAGATGGGTGCTTTGGACTGCATGGCACACATACTAAGATCAAAGCTCCCCCTATATTATAGAGACAAGACATATCTTGCAAAAGTAAGGCTAACACTAGACAAGATAGCAAATACGAGCATAACAAGTAGCACAATCATAAGCTCACTGGGATTGAATAGAATGCATATGTCTTACACCATATGAAGGATAAGTCTAAAAGGCGCAAACTAAACCAAAGCAAACGAGGTCCAAACGACAAAGCAAACACCAAAGATGACACGACTCGCAAGCACGCAAATCCCTACACTCTCTCTCCCCCTTTGGCATCGAGACGCCAAAAAGGCAGAGAGGACACCTACACACAAGGGGTGGCTCAGGTAGAGAAGTCATCCCAATGCTCCTCGTGCTCCTCGTCAGACTTGGCGGCGGGGACGGTCTCCTCGATGTCCTCCTCAGAACTAGTCCACTTGAAACCTTGCTTCGCCATCCATGCAGCCTCTGGTGTGATGTCATCCTTAGAACCGCCAGAGACATCCTCTCCAAAGAGCCTCATGACCTTCTTGTCGTGGCGGCGACTCTCCTTGGATGCCATGTGAGTCCTGTACTGCCCCTTCGCGTGCATGCAGAAGAGAGTCTTCATCTTTTCCTTCAACTTCTTGGCCCACGATGGCTCAGAGGAAGGTTGGGAAGACTCAGCAGCACGGTCATCAGCAACATCCTCTGCACCAGCCTCCTCCTCACCAACAGCCCTCCTAGCAGCAGACGCCTCAGCACGGGTAGTAGTGTTGGCCCAGTTGGGCTTGACGCGGAGACTGATGGACTCATGATGAATCCAGTCTGGAGCAAGGAATTCATCACCAGGGTACATCTTCTCCCAAGTCGTGGAGATCAACAGAAACAGGTATGGTCCATAGATAGGTACCTTGCGGGTGTACACCGCAAACCGAAGCTCACACCACATGATGTGTGAGACATCAAGTGGCTGAGTCTGAAACGTACGTGCCTCCGCGCACAGGAGCATCATGTCCACTAGATAGGAATGATGCTTGTCCTTGTCGCCAATGTGAGGGAACAGAGTGTTGCGGAAGATGCGATGCATGATATCCAAAAACGAGTTCAGCACCCAAGTCGACTTGCCACTGGGAAGCACCTTCTCAACATAGTACGACTGAAGCTTGTTCTTGTTAGAAGACTCAGAATTGGCGTGGGGGCGAACAACAACGGGTGTGTGAAGCCCGTCATCAGGAACATGGAGCAGACCCATGAACTCCTTCCAGGTAGCAGACAGCTGACGGCCATTGGTCATCTAGGTCATCCTCCGCTCATCCCCGAGGTGAAAGTAAACTGAGGCAAAGAACTGACAGATAAGCTCAGGATCATAGTCAAGGTGGAAAGAGATCACATGTTCAATACTGAACTGCTCCACCAAATCCAGAGCTTCTCCAAAGTAGTCACGAAACTTGTCCTTCCTCATGTGATTCATGTCTATCCACTTGACATCCACGTAGGTGTTTTGCTTGTTCTTGATTACATCCAGATAAATGAGAGCCTGCTGCTTGGTCCAAAACAACTCAGTGCCTCTGAGGATAGCACGATCATTCACATAAGGGTTGATCTTCCGGCGTTCGACGTACTCATTGAGTGGAATCTCATCCATGCCCTTAGTAGGTTCCTTTTGCTTGCTGGCAGTGGTCTTGACATTACGCTTGGGGGCATTGGAGCCCTCTGGAGCTTCATCTTGAGGATTGCGCAGTCGCTTGGGGCCAGTGTCACGACTGGGATTGGAACGGCGAGAGCCACCACCTAAGACACAAGAGAAAGCACACACAAAGAGCGAGAAGAATCAATGCAAAGACCACTGCAAAGCAAGGGAAACAAGTAGAAAGCATACGGGATAACTGCCATGAGGAAGATGGGACAACAATGGTAGTGCTGCCTAGTCTTGCGGTACTAAAATTTTAGTACCGCTCCTAGTCGCGGTAGTACCGTGGCTTGGAGCGGTAGTAAGACCTTAGTGCCACAGAATGTGCGGTAGTACCGCACCGAACGGGCGGTAGTACCGGACAAGCGGTAGTACCGCACCGCGTCAGATCTAAACCTACTTTTGACTCTGAGAATACGCGCGCAACCACGGCGGAACTACGGTTGATCAAATCTACCACGGGACAATATATCAAGTATAATTTCTACGCAACACTACTCTCCTACAACCTTATCTTGCAAAGACTTGGCCTAAAATCTCAAGAACACAAGCATCTCCCCAAAAACCTAGAAGCGAAAGAACAACCAAGAAAGAGAGGGATTCTGGGGAGAAACCTTGGTCCATGGCAAGTGGAAGTGGTGGGGAACGATCCCACTGGTCGGAATCCGAGGAGAGTGGCCGGAGAGGGAGATCCGGCGAGGACCTCCGGCACCGTTCTTAAGCGAGAAAGAGAGAGGCGGTGGGGAGAGAGAGAAGTGAATGGGTATGGGGAGTTGGAACTCCCCTGCCCGAGTCATAACCCCCCACGCACTCGTCAGCGCAGTAGTACCGCGCTTCATCGCGGTAGTACCGCTCGGCGGAAGTACCGCACCTGAGCAGTAGTACCGCTCTCCTAGGCGGCAGTAAAAAAATACTGCCGCGCTAGGTGCGGTAGTACCATGCACTCCATGCGCGGTAGTACCGTGGCTCACCACGGTAGTACCGTGGGCTCAAAAAGACGCAGTTTCCAAACACAAGAAAAGAGAGGTCTTCGCAAGGAAACTTCAAACAAGTAGGACACCACAAAAAGCTCAAACACGAAGAGAAGAAGGGGCAAAACGACAACAAGAGACGACCACGAGACACCACCTTTCCAAAAAGAGAGGGCGGTGGCCGGAGCCACCTATGTTTGAGTCAATTGGTATGGCACCGCGAAGAATTATCCTTGGGCCCATGACCAAAACTCGTCTTTGAAGCACAAGTACCATCAAAAATGGCTAATGTGAAAGATTTGATCAATTTATGCATAATGGGGGGAGGGAGAGTTCATTGAGAGAACAACCCTCCCCCTATGTCCATGCCTACACCTAAACAAGACAACAAGTTGAGTGTGGTGGGGTGTGCAAGGGTTCAAGCAACATTGCTCGAATCAATGATATTTAACTCATGCCTTAACTCGCGAAATCTTGCTTCATCCAACGGCTTCGTGAAAATATCTGCAAGGTTATCATGAGTGTTGACGTAGTTGAGCTCGATCTCCCCTCGCCTAATGTGATCCCGGATGAAGTGATACCGAATCTCAATATGCTTCGTCTTGAAGTGTTGCACCGAGTTGAGAGAAATCTTGATGGCACTTTCATTGTCACACCAAAGAGGCACTTTGTCACAAATGACACCGTAATCCTTTAAAGTTTGCCTCATCCATAAGAGTTGTGCACAACAACTACCAGCCGCTACATACTCCGCTTCGGTGAACGAGAGAGATACACAACTTTGCTTTTTGGAATACCAACTCACCAAAGAGCAACCAAGGAATTGGCACCCTTCGGAAGTGGACTTCCTATCCACTTTGTCTCCCGCCCAATCGGAATCCGAATACCCTACAAGCTTGAAGTTTGCTCCTCTTGGGTACCATAAGCCAAAGTTTGGGGTATGAGCCAAATATCGAAAGATTCGCTTGACCGCCACATAGTGACTTTCCTTAGGTGCAGCTTGAAACCGTGCACAAATTCGCACACTCAACATGATATCCGGTCTAGATGCACAAAGGTAAAGCAAGGATCCAATCATGGAGCGATATACCTTTTGATCCACCGCTTTACCATTGGGATATATGTCAAGTTGGCACTTGGTGGGCATTGGAGTTGAAGCCGGCTTGACATCACTTAGCTTGAATCTCTTGAACATGTCTTGAGTGTGTTTGGCTTGGTTGATGAAGGTTCCTTCTCTTCTTTGCTTCACTTCAAACCCTAGAAAGAACTTCAACTCTCCCATGGAAGACATCTTGAACTTAGAGGTCATGAGAGCGGCGAATTCCTCATTGAAAGCTTGTTAGGGGAATCAAAGATAATGTCATCAACATATAGTTGGCATACAAACAACTCCCCTTTGACCTTCTTAGTAAAAAGAGTGGGGTCGATTAGCCCAACTTCAAACCCACGATCTTGTAAAAATTCGGTAAGGTGGTCATACCATGCACGTGGGGCTTTTTTAAGCCCATAGAGTGCCTTATCGAGTTGATACACATGATCGTGAAAGTAGGGATCCTCGAACCCGGGGGGTTGCTTGACATAGACCAACTCATTAATAGGACCATTAAGAAAAGCACTCTTCACATCCATTTGTTGCAACTTAAAGTTATGATGAGAAGCATAAGCAATCAACAAACGAATGGATTCAAGGCGAGCAACGGGAGCAAAGGTTTCACCGTAGTCGATACCCTCGACTTGGGAGTAGCCTTGTCCCACAAATCTTGCCTTGTTGCGAATGATGGTCCCATGAGCATCTTGCTTGTTCTTGAATATCCACTTGGTTCCAATGATATTGTGGTTCCCCGTTGGCCTTGGCACCAATCTCCACACCTTGTTGTACTCGAAGTTGTTGAGTTCTTCATGCATGGCATTAAGCCAATCCGGATCTTCGAGTGCTTCATATACCTTTTGGGGTTCAACACAAGAGACAAACGCGTGATGTTCACAATAGTTTGCCAATTGTCTACGAGAGCTTACCCCCTTTTGAATGCTTCCAAGTACATTCTTCATGAGATGACCCTTGGTGGAGAGCTTGGAAGCAATCTTGGCGGCACGACGCTCCAATTACTCCCCGGTGGTGAGTTGAGGAGCGGTCACTTGATCATCTTGAGCGACGTCTTGAGCTTGTTCTTGATCTTGAACTTGCTCGGAGGAGAGAACTTGACCTTGGGCATCACTTGGTGTGTCAACACCGTCTTGAACATGATCTTGCCCTTGGTCTTGTTCACGAGGATGAGGGCCTTCACTTTGTTCTTCGGAAGTGTGTGGGACTTGGGTTGGTGATGGCTCCACTTGAGTGGAGCATTGTCCTTCTCCTTCGGCCACAAGGGGCTCCTCAATGGGTAGGATAAAACCAACACCCATTCTTCTTATGGCTTGAGGAGGAATTTCATCACCTACATCACAAGTGCCACTTTGCTCCACTTGGGAGCCGTTATTCTCATCAAACTCCACGTTGCACGTCTCCTCAATAAGTCCCGTGGATTTATTAAGGACACGGTAAGCATGAGAGTTTGTAGCATAACCAAAAAATATGCCCTCATAAGCTCTAGCCTCAAATTTAACAACCGAACACCTTTCTTGAGAATGAAACACTTACACCCGAACACCCGAAAGTACTTAAGGTTGGGCTTGTTACCGGTGAGTATCTCATATGGAGTCTTGTTCAAGCCCTTGCGGAGGTAGAGCCGATTGGATGCATGACACGCGGTGTTGTTGGCTTCGGCCCAAAAGTTGTATGGAGACTTGAACTCCGCCATCATGGTTCTTGCCGCATCCATCAACGTCCGGTTCTTCCTCTCCGCAACACCGTTTTGTTGAGGGGTGTAAGGTGCGTAATATTGATGCTTGATCCCCTCATCACTAAGAAACTCATCCAAGGTGTAGTTCTTGAACCCGGTGCCGTTGTCACTTCTTATTGTCAAGATCTTTGCATTGTGTTGACATTGTGCTTCATTTGCAAAGTCAATGACGGTTTGTTGGGTCTCGCTCTTCCTTTTGAAGAAATACACCCAAGTATATCTTGAGTAGTCATCCACAATCACCAAGCAATAATTCCTACCCCCAAGACTATCAAAGGATGGAGGCCCAAAGAGATCCAAGTGAAGGAGCTCCAAAGGCCTCTTTGAGTAAATGATAGTCATGGGAGGGTGAGCCTTCTCATGAAGCTTTCCTTCGATACAGGCACTGCAGGCACGATCTTTAGCAAAACTAACATTCGTTAGTCCACGGACATGGTCCCCCTTGAGAAGACTTTGCAAAGATCTCATATTGACATGGGCTAAACGGCGATGCCAAAGCCATCCCACGTCAACTTTAGCCATTAGGCACGTCGCGGTCTTAGTGAGTTGCTCCGAAAAATTAATCACATATAGACCGTTCTCGATGTGCCCAACAAAGGCTACTTTAAGAGTCTTGCTCCACAAGAGGGCCACGGTATCAATATCAAAGAAAGTGGCAAATCCCATGATTGCAAGTTGACGAACGGAAAGTAAATTGTATGCAAGGGACTCAACAAGCATGACCTTCTCGATTGTGAGATCATGAGAGATGACAACCTTGCCAAGTCCCAATACCTTAGAATATGAGGCATCGCCCCACTCGACATTGGTGGGCATAGATGGAATCTTGTGCACGTCCACCACCAAGTCCTTGCTTCCGGTCATATGATTTTTAGCTCCACCATCGATCAACCATGATCCCCCACCGGAAGCAAACACCTACAAGAGATCAATGCTTGGTTTTAGGTACCCATTTTGTAATGGGTCCTTTGATGTTAGTAACAAGGGTCTTGGGAACCCAAATAGACCATTCAATGTACTCATGAGGAGAACCACCAAATTTGGCATAGACATGCCCATCACTAGCACGACATAACATGTAAGAAGGATTAAAGTTGCCGACTTTGTTGGGAGGGGTGACATTTCCCTTTTTGACACCGTCACCCTTAGCATTGTTCTTCTTCTCCTTGGAGGCACTCTCTCCCTCCTTCACAAACGTTTGCTTGAGAGGAGGAGGTCGTTTGGTCTTGTTATCCTTCTTCTTGTTCTTGGGGTTGGGTGCGAACCCAATCCCCTCCTTGGCCACAACTCCCTTTTGATTTATCAAAAGGTTGTTTAGGTTCTTCTCACCTTGTATGCATGACACAAGGCCTTTCTCAAGTTGCTCCTTCAACTGAACATTCTCCTCAATAATATGCACATGCTCACAACAAGGGTTAGTAGCATTTGCATTATCCATTAACACCATACGAGGAAAAGTGGCTTTCTCCTTGGTTAGCTTCACTTGGAGTTGATCATGAGACTCCTTGAGGGTAGCATGAACACCCTTCAAGACTTTGTGAGCCTTATCGAGAATGTCAAACTCCTCTTTGAGTCTAGCAAGATCAACCCCAAGCTTTGCCTTCTCGGAGTTTAGCACACGAGAAACAACAAGTGCATGATCACGATCTTTCTTTAATTTAGCATGATCATCGTTGTGAGACTCCTCAAGAGCCAAACGAAGACCACACTCTTCCTCAAGAGAATTGGAAAGATCCGAAATCTCATCGGCATAGTCACGACTATGCCCCTCCATCTTAGAGATGGTATCTTTGTGAGCCTCGATCATGTCATTGGCTTCACCAAGTTGTTCCAAGAGAGCAACAAAGTGATTCTTGGATTTACCCTTGAGTCTACCCATAAAGGCCTCAAAATCATTCACCCCCACATTATTTCCCTCATGTTCATCAATGCTATCCGTCGAAGAGGGATGATTAATGATGGTAGTTTTGATGTTGGGGGTTACCTTGTTGGTGGATTTAGCCATGAGGCACTTGACGGTGATGCTCTCATTCGGTGAGTCGAAGAGAGACACCCGTGGATTTGTCACAATGACAACGGAGGCCATGGCAACCAACTCACCATCTTCATCATCGTCATCATCCTCATTGTACTCTTCTTGTACCACCAATGCCTTGAGAGGAGTCTTCTTGGTGAAATTGCTCTTGTTGGGGAATGACTTGGCCTTGTCCTTTCGGATGAGCTTGCCACCATTGTCTTCCCTCTTCTCATAAGGGCACTCCGCAACAAAGTGACTTACATTGCCACAATTGAAACAAGTCCTCACTCGTTGCTTGCCCTTTCACTACAAAAAAAGACACATCCGTGACATTTTGGGCTGAACCAATTTTTTTTCTGTCATACATATGACACTTCTATGACGATAATTGTGACAAAACCCGGTATCATCATAGATGTGGTGGGCTCCTACTTCTATGACAAAAATCATGACAGAAAATGGGCTTTTCGCCCTGGGCAGGCCAGAGATGCAGCTGCATGACATTCTTTGGGCCGTCCATGACGGAAAAAACCGTGGTAGAAGCAAGGGGGAGGAAAATTTCGGGGAGTTCCCGGTTACGGTGGGAGGTCGGAGGCCGAGCGATGCGCGTTTCTCTCATACACGTACACGTGTGTGTGCGAGGTGTTGGCTCTAACTGAACCCGAGCGAGGCGTTGGGCTCTAACTGAACCCGAGCGATTGCACTGCAGGCTACGTGTTACTGAACCCGAGCGATCGATCGATGGCTGTTAACTGAACCCGATCGAGCGATTCCTTCGCTACTGCTGCTAACTGAAGCCGATCGATGGGATGAACAGTGAGCGTTGCTGGGGGGTGGATGAACAGTGAGCGGTGGCATTGCCTCTGGATGAACAGGACCCCGTGGTGTGGTGGAGGGCTGGATGAACAGTAGACGATGGAGGGGTACCCGTGGAGGGGTGGATGAACAGGACCCCGTGGTGTGGAGGGCTGGATGAACAGTAGACGGTGGATGGGTGGTTGAACAGGACCCCATGGTGTGGAGGGCTGGATGAACAGTAGACGGTGGAGAGGTGCCCGTGGAGGGGTGGTTGAACAGGACCCCGTGGTGTGGAGGGCTGGATGAACAGTGGACGATGGAGGGGTGGTTGAACAGTAGCCGATGGAGTAGCGCGCGGTGGAGGATGAATGAACAGGAGCCCGTGGAGGCTGGATGAACAGGAGGCCGTGGAGGCTGGAGGAGGTTGACGGTGGAGATGAACAGTATCCCGTGGAGTCCCGTTTTGCGGTACGCCACACCCCTCCCGATGAACAGGACCCCCGTTTCGACCGTAGCACTCCAACACAAGTCCGTTTCCTCCGTTTTGCGGTACGCCAAACCCCTCCCGATCAACAGGACCCCCGTTTCGACCGTAGGAGGTCTGTTTCCTCCGTTTTGCGGTATGCCACACCCCTCCTGATGAATAGGATCCCGTTTCGAACGTGGCCGGTCGAACACAAGGTCGTTTTCTCCGTTCTGCGGTACGCCAGGCCTCGTTTCCATCGCCTGTTCCGTCCAAGCCCTCCCGATGAACACGACGCATTCTGTTGCCTCCCCATGAACACGACGCATTCCGTTGCCTCCCCATGAACACGACGACGACGCGGTTTCTCCGTTCCGACCCAGCCATGTACACGAGCCCTTGCCGTACATATGCGTGAGTAGGCGTTCGAGACCCCGCCTGTATGTACACATACGTGGCCGTATTTTCTTTCTTGCACCCTGACCGTTGTACGTACGTGTACATGCTACGTGCGCGCCTCTACTACGACATGTGCGCGCCTCTACATCGACCAGTATATATGTACGTACACGTTCACGACCAGAATGACAACGCTACGTACGCTTCGACCAGGTGGGTCCCGACTGTCAAGCACTTCCTTGCATGCGAAGATGTAGCTGGTGGGTCCCAGCAGTCAGGGGGGTGAATTGTTTTGTTTTTTTGCCCGGACGCACTTCCTTGCGTGCGAATGTGTAGCTGGTGGGTCCCAGCAGTCAGGGGGAAACGTTTTTTTTGCAAAATACGGTGGACCGTCCGGTGGGTCCCTGCTGTCAGGTGGAGGAATAATTATTTTGCACGTAATAAGGAGGCACTTCCTTGCTGCGGCCGTGGACCCAGCTGTCAGGCTCTCCACGTACAGTCTATGTACGATGGAAGTCGTTCCTTGACCACGTTGATCACGCCGCGCCGAGAGCACCAGGGCGGTGGACGACGGCGAGGCCTAGGAAGGGGACGACGGGGAGCCGGGGAAGACGCGACTATGGAAGCCCGCGCGGAGAGGAGTACGAGGGTTCACTGGTTTGGCTGCGGTGTGAGGCTGCCGTCGCCGCAGGGCCTGGCCAGCGGTGGGAATAGTAGGGGGCGGTGAGGCCTCCGCGGCAGCACAGCCGGCCACGGGAGGCAAGAGCATGCGGCACGACCGGCGCTGCTTTGGGTGGCTGGAGCAAGAAGATCAAAGGTTGAAGAAGCACTACGGCCGTTGGATGGACATCGTACGGTCACTAGAGCTAGAATCGTTCATATTGACTAAAGTTGACAAAGGTCCCCGTCCCAGTCAACTTAGTAGGCATACAAGTCAGCCTCCCACCATGGTGGGTCCCAGCTAGCAGGGGGAGTATTCATTTTTTGTGCGTAATAAGGAGGCACTTCCGGTGGGTCCGAGCTGACAGCAGGGGGAACGTTTTTTTTGCAAAATACGCTGGCCCGTCCGGTTGGTCCGAGCAGTCAGGGGGGAAACGTTTTTTCGTGAAATAAGGTGGCCCGTCCGGTGGGTCCCTGCTGTAAGGTGGAGGAATAATTATTTTGCGTGTAATAAGGAGGCACTTCCTTTCGGCCGCTTGGACCCAGCTGTCAGCCTCTCCACGTACATCACTCTTTCGATGGAAGTCGGTCATTGACCACGTCACATCAAGAGCACCAGGGCGGTGGTCTAGACGACGGCGAGGCCTAGGAAGGGGATGACGCGGAGCCGGGGAAGACGCAACAGTAGAAGCCCGCGCGGAGAGGAGTACGAGGGTTCACTGGTTCGGCTGCGGTGTGAGGCTGCCGTCGCTGCAGAATAACAAGGCGTGTGGGTGAGTGGAGGGATGGCCTGGCCAGCGGTGGGAGTAGTATGGGGCGGTGAGGCCTCCACGACAGCACAGCCGGCCACGGGAGGCAGGAGCAGGCGGCACGACCGGCGCTGCTTTGGGTGGCTGGACCAAGAAGACCGGAGGTTGAAGAAGCACTACGGCCGTTGGATGGACATCATACGGTCACTGAAGCTAGAAACGTTTATTATTGACTAAGTTGACAAAACCCTTGGTATGCTCCAACTTAGCAGGCCCACAGGTCAGCCTCTGAAACGGTGCGCCCCAGATGTCAGGGGGAGGAATCATTTTTTGGGCGGCCGAAGCTAAGAATATCCGAGATTGAAGAAGAAGCACGACATCCGTTGGATAGACATCCAACGGCCACTGCTGATAGAAGTGTGTGTTGACTATAATAAGTTGGCAAAGTCTTGCATACGCGTCAACTTATTTTTTTAGGGGACGCGTCACTTAGTAGGCCCACAAGTGTGTGGCAGAGAACTTATAGCCCATTTGCGTTTTGTAAGAATGTACAACCCATTTTGGAATTCTAATGGAATTTAAAACAGCCCATTTACAGTTTGTTAAAAGTACAACCCATTTTCTAGCTAAGACAATAATTAATAATTTCAACGAACCGTTGAAGACAGAATTCAATAAAATTTCCCACATTTTGATGGGCTCCGAAATATTTTCATCCCGAAATTTCTATTCAGATTAAATATAAATTTGTATTACATAAAAATCCAACGAAACATTGCGCGCGCAACAATGAAAATTTAAGATTTTCAAAATCCATAAATAATATTTTATAAACTAATTTCTTGTTTGGTTCATTTTTTATAGTTACTGCCCACTTTTTATAATTACATCCCATTTATTATTTTTTAAAGCCCATTTTCCTGTTAAGCCTAATGCATCTCTTCTCGGAAAGATTTGCAGCCCAGCGGGGCAGAGAATAACAAGTTGACCTTGCCTGGGTATTCCTCAAAAAGACGTATAGCTGGGCTAGCCGTTTTCATCTTGAAAAAATTAGTATCTGGGCTGGATATCTGGCCTGGGCTAGACGGGCCACAACCCACCCAGTTAATACCCTGCTCTCCTCTGAACAACAACGAAATCATCGCCAAGAAAAACTCTGCAGTGCTCATGTCTCAAAAACACAAATACTGCTCGAGCTGCTTGGTCCCAGCTGTCGGCCACACCTTGTGCAATTCTCTCGTTTATATTGACTATATAGGTTGACAATGGTGTGGGACCGTGATGTCAGGAAACCAGGAGAAAGCAAAAAAAAATATAGTTGTACATAATAAGGAGGCACTTGCGTACGTACGGTTATGGCCCTAGTGGGTCCCTAGTGTCATCCAGTCAAAATAAAGTCATCTCCTGAATACTCATGTTCGTTGACGATGTTAACAATGCTCGGCGCCACAGCGAGCGCAACAACTCGAAGGACAGCGAAGAGGGCCTCGCGGGCCCTATAGATGGTCTGATACAGTGCCCGCTACTCATTCAAGAAGCCAGGATCATCGGACACCTATGATCACCTTCGAGAAACTGAGACGGCATGAAACGGTAAGGCCGTGCTTGGGAGCTCTGGTATATTTCAAACCTGTATTAACATACAAGTGTAATTTAATCGTCGTCGAAAACAACGTGTAAAATACAGGCGTAATGAAACCGAGGGCCCGAGGTCTGTAAGTAAAATCGGCGGGTTACGCGTGTAATTTGAGAGACCAGTGTATATTTTACGAGCACTGCTATATGGATGACATTACCAGACGATACATGCACGACATGCGTATCATGCCATCCATGGGCAAGGCTGAAACAGCAGCTAACGGCTGGATTAGCAATTGTCCGAGTGTCGTTCGGCGTTTTTACCGTGTGTCAAGTACTTCCGATATTTTACTAGTCGAAATCGACCAACCAAGCGCCTTCGCGCGAGACCATCTGCTTTAATTTACAAGCGTCAGTTTTACAAGCGCTTTTGGTTGGAAAACGACGACCCAATCACGGCCTAATATCATGAGTTGGTCGGAAGATCATATGGTTTCACGTCTAACCTACCCGACTTGTCGTATAGGCTATGAATGAAACATCAGACGATGAACTTCTTAAGCACGGAAACAACAGAAGAGGATGATCTTCTTAACAAGCAAATCACTGGCGTTAGATCGACATGCAAAACAATACGAAGCATTATTCTTAGGAGGTACGGTGAACAGCTCGTGATGCCGCATGGCACAACATTCCAAGCTCAACTTTGCAATCAAACACAAGGCCTGGCATTACATAGATAATATTCAGAACAAACTCTTAACACAGGAATATCTCAGCAGAGTAACTATTTACTTCTAAACTGAACACAGGAATAGGAAAAAACACTCGACGCTGCTCACAGCAAGGGCGTCCCACTCAAAAATATCAAATGCATGTCTTCTGGCTAACATCAATGAGCAAATTTTGACAAGGTTTTCCAATTCCAATATATTAAACTAACGTCTTCTTGCTAACATCAATGATTAAACTTTGACAAGCTTTTCCCATTCAAAATATGTAATGCCTATGATCGTGGAGTCCCGTCGTAGCTTTTATACTTGTTTGGGCACTTTTTGCCCAGGGCACTCCACGTATTGTTAAATTGCCAATCGTCTCTGCAGACTAGTCATGTCACCGGTGTCTAATAATACTCTGTAAAGCTTCTCGGTCATTCCTTCTGTAATGTAGCGCAAACAGTTACTTCTTCTTTCTGCAAAGTGGAACGACCAACTAGACCCAGTAATGCAGCAGTTTTCCTTACACATTGGCTCCTTTTGTGCAGTTCAACTAAAACCGAAGTCGGAATAAAACCGAGCCTTAATTTTGATATCCTTGTAAGCAACAATAGGTATAAGGGAAACAATTACTAAGAAATAACGGTTGATGACTTGTACTCCCAGAAGAAAAGCATCTACTGATCTACTTTATCTTAATGGGAAACAAAGCAGGAGAGTAGCAATTCTCCATCAGTGTGATTCATTCATATTGACTGAGACATTATCTTAACAATGCCTTGTTTCAACATGTATAAAGAACGACAAAGCTTATAAAGGGGGTGATGCTGAATTTGTTGTAACAAAGCAACAAACATCATGTCTGGGTTGGTCCCATTTTGTTCACTACTTAATGGGAAAATACAGCAATACAATAGCTTCAATTCATCATTTATTTAAAATAGTACCAATACAAGTAGCACAGCATCTCAAAACACACTGCACGATCATGTGGATGAAGGCAAGTACCAACCTGTCATGATGCACACAAGATCACGTACTAATCTGCCAACACGATTAGGAAATCCAATCTCGTTTTGTGCAGTTGCACTGAAATCAAGCAAAGTGTTTCGCGTAGCGAAGCAAAATGTCACAATAGCAACAAGTTGAATAGATATCCCTGTATAAACAGAGGCAAAAAAGGAATCAATTACTGGCTAATAAAGGAGGATGGAACATGCGGCCACAAAAATGGTAATCCCGCCAATCCCTAACAAGTGTTGCAGTTTTGAAATAAGATTCAGTGGTTAATTTTGAGAGTGGCATCAATTACTGGCTTATAAAGGGGGTGATGCTGAATTTGTTGTAACAAAGCAACAAGCATCATGTCTAGATTGGTCCCATTTTTGTTCACTACTTAATGGGAAAAGACAGCAATACAATAGCTTCAATTCATCATTATTTAAAACAGTACCAATACAAGTAGCACAACATCTCAAAGCACACTGCACAATCATGTGGATGAAGGCCTGTACTGACCTTTCATCAGACGACCAACATAAAATACGAATCTACCAACACGAATAGGAAATCCAATCAAGTTTTGTGCAGTTGCACTGTGTCACATCCTAGTTAGCCATGCATTAGAGTGTTGCATCATGTTTACTCTTTCATCAGAAACCTGAAATGGGGATGACAGAACCCCCAGTCCCCTCTGAAACCAATTAGGGTTTACTAAAAACTTTTTCAATGAACCTGAAATGCCCTTCTAAAATGCCCATCATTTTTGTCTTGGTTCAGAACCTCTGCCAAAAGTGGTGCACATTTTCCTAGGCCATCTTAGGGTTTTTGAATTAAATCATAAATATTTGAATTTGGGCATTTAAAATTATATAAAATATTTAAATGCTCAAATAACTCCAAACTAAAATGTTTCATGTTGGAAATAATCCAACTATGGACCAGGAGTAGTTTGGTGATTTTAGGAATAGCCTAAGTATTTTATTTAATTCAATAAAGTTGCAGAAGTATTAAACAGAACAGAAAACAGAAAAAAATGGAAAAGCTTACCTGGCGCCCAGCACCCGGCCCACCTGCCGGCCCAGCCCAGCACCGCGCCAGCGAGCTGCTTGCCGTCCAGGCAGGCACGCAGGTGCTCGACGGCGAGCACCGCATGGGTGCCACGCACCTGCTCGCCGCCTCGCCGCCTCCCTCGCCCGGTTAACGCCGTGAATCGGCTTCCTTCTCTGCCCCGAACCTCCCAGACACCCCCTCTCCTCTCCAGCTCCTCTCCCTCGCTCTCCCACGCCATGGCCGACGCCATCGCGCCACCCCCTCGTCGTAGCCACGCCCTCCGTCAACCCCACGCCGTGCCGCCGTGTCCAGGAGCTCCGCCGCCGTCCACTTCATCGAGCTAGCCGAGCCCCGTGTGCTCGTGCGTCCCGAGACCACCGCACCGACCTCGCCCGAGCTCGCCGTCGCCGGAGATCCCCTTCAACGCCGTCGCCGCCTCAGCTCGTCCCCGACCCCGCCGGTGGCCTCTACGGGAGCGCTGTGAGCCTAGCTACCCTCCGACCTCTCTCTCTTCCCGAGCCGTGTAGCCACCGCACGAGATCACACGCACGCACCGCCGCGGATCTCGTCGCCGACGTGCTCCCGGCCACCTCCGGCCAACCCGCGGTGTCCAACGCACTCACCACGCTGCGTAGCCCAACTGCACTCCCGCACCTCACCGACCCCTAGCGTCAAGTTCGCTTCGGCCGAACCCGGTGGCCGCCAAAGTCGTCGCCGGCGCCAACTCCGGCCACCCCGACCCCAACGGACTCCACCAAGAGCTGCGGCTCGTCCTCAGCTCCACTCCGGTGCTCCGCGACCCATTTGGTGCCGAAACGGCCAAAACCACTTCCGCCGCCGCGTCGGGCTCGCCGGCGGCTAAACGCCGGCAGCCGACCCGGGTTTGACCACGGGTGGGCCCTGGTTGACTCCCCTGAGTCAGTGACAGGTGGGGCCCAGCCCTGTTAATTAAACAGGTTTAGTTTTAACTAAACTCTAATTAATTTAATCACCCTGACATGCGGGACCCACTGTCAGGTTTGACCCGGACGTGTTCCGTTGACCTGCTGGCGTCACACTGACGTCAGGCTGACGCAATAATTGATTTTCTGGAATTAATCTAATATAGGAAATTCCAGAATATATTTTAAACTTCAAAAATTCATAACTTTTATTCTATAACTCCAAATCAGACAAATTATATATGAAAAATGATCAGAAAAATCCAATCTATCCATCTTTACTATTTTCATGCATGACTAAGCAAGTTAACTTGATGTTTAATGCAGAACAAGGAAAAGCACTTTAAGAGGCCATGTTTGAGTTTGAAATTTGAATCTTTGATTCAAATTGGTTCAAACCCTTCTGGTCTTAGTTGCATTAGCCCAACACACTCATATTGCTATGTTTCATGCATGCATCATATTGTTGCACATTGTTTGGTGATGGTTGTATATCGGTGTTCTTTGCGGCAGGATCTGCCCCCGAGGAGTACCGTGATTACCCTAACGAAGAACCGTATCAGTGCATCGAACCATCAGGCAAGCAACCAACCATTTGATCATATCGATACAATCCCATGTTCTCGCTCCTGCTCTCTTTTACTGCATTAAGACAACACGTTTCAAACTGATGTGTGTTACGGTAGTTGAACCCATTTCCTCTGCATGACCTGTCATTGCCACAGTAACTAGATGAAACCCACTAGCATGTGTAGGAGTTGATTGAGCCATATGTATGTGTTGTTCCTACCTTGCTATGCCTGCTATGCTTAGAGTCGTGTCAGGTCTGGTTCATCTGGGTGATGGGCTAGAGTGAAATGCGTATGTCGGTAATGGGAGTGGTGTGGTGAACACGATTTGGTAAAGGTATCGATGAGAGGCCATGTAGGAGTACATGGTGGGTTGTTTCATTGAAGCCGACCATTAAGCACTGAGATCTGTATGTGTGATTTAAGATTCAGCTACTACCATGCATTGGGCCCGAAACCAATGGACCCTCTCGACTTCTTATTCACCCTAGTTCTCTGTCCAGGAGTTGCAAGTAGTTTCTGGTGTTTGTAGCCTACTGGAGGCCGTGGACAGCGCTGACCGTAGGGGTGGGCTGTGATGCGGTAGGTACGTGGCACGGTGTACCGAATACCCGTTAGGTATCTCGGAACCCTGTTCACATCGTTCGGGGCCGTATGGGAAACCTCGGCCGGACTCCCTGCGGATGGAACCTGAATAGGCGATAAACCTGGACTAGAGACTTAGGTGATTAGGTAGGTCGTGGCCGACACCCACGTTGGGCTTCCGCTTGAAGGTTGCCGAGTACATGTCGTGTAAACGACGATAAGTGGTGAGAGCGTGTATGAAGAAGTACACCCCTGCAGGGTTATCATGATCTATTCGAATAGCCGCGTCCGCGGTAAAGGACTACTTGGTTGCCTATACAGTTCATAGACAAGTAAATGGAAACTACTAAAAGTCTCAAGATAAGTGTGAGTGCCGAGGATGGCTCTTCCGTAGGAAGACGGAGGTGGATCCTCGGTAGTGTATTGAAGTGGTGATTAGTGGACTCGTGTGCGCAAAACCATTTCAATTTGGAGTATCGTAGGTTAGCCTAGCCAAGAGTCAAAGCTGGCTTGCTGCAATAACTCCACCAACCCTTCTTGATAATTATGCATGTATGTAGGATCTGATGTAAGTCTTGCTGAGTACCTTTGTACTCATGATGCTATAATTTATATTTTTACAGAAGACGCTGCAACCCCTTCTGATGGGTTCTACGTAGACGTTGACATCAATGAGTAGGCTAAGACCCAGGTGGTGATCCTGAGCTTGTGAAGGACCACGTAGTATAGCTAGGCTTTCCAAGCCTCTTTTATTTTACTAGTTGTCTGTACTCAGACAAGTTACTTCCGCTGCTGGTTTGTATGACTGTATGACTTGAATGCTGGGTCGTGTGACCCGTACCTTTGTGTATGTTATGTATGGCTCTCTGAGCCTTAAATAAAGTACTTGTGTCGTAGAGTCATGTTGTGATGCTTCGTTGTATTTGCACATATCGAGCATATTGTGTGTATGATTGTAATGCTTGGTATGTGTGGGATCTGACTATCTAGTTGTTTATCTTTAGTAGCCTCTCTTACCGGGAAATGTCTCCTAATGTTACCGCTGAGCCATGGTAGCTTGCTACTGCTCTGGAACACTTAGGCTGGCCGGCATGTGTCCTTCCTCGTTCCAGTGTCTGTCCCTTCAGGGAAATGCCACACATTGAGTACCGGAGTCCTGTTAGCCCGCTACAGCCCGGTTTACCGAAGTCCTGCTAGCCCAGTGCTACAGCCCGGACCCACTTGCTGTTGACCGACACGTTCGAGGCTGGGTCATGAATGCCTGTCCCTGTAAGTCTGTGCCACTTTGGGTTTATGACTAGTCATGTCAGCCCGGGCTCCTTATCATATGGATGCTAGCGACACTATCATATACGTGAGCCAAAAGGCGCAAACGGTCCCGGGCAAAGGTAAGGCGACACCCGTGGGGATACCGTGCGTGAGGCCGCAAAGTGATATGAGGTGCTACAGGCTAGATCGATGTGACATCGAGTCGGGGTCCTGACAGCGTTGGCATCAGAGCCGGACTGCCTGTAGGTTCTCCAAGCCAAACTGGTCGATGTTGAGTCTAGAAATTCTTTAGTTATATGTAGGGGAATTGTTTGTGGGTTGGAACGTAAGGCTCTTTTTACTCCTCTATCTTATGACATTCTGATCTGAGTCAGTCTATTCTTCCACCGGGGGTTAAGGAATTAGGATCTATTCTCTCTATCAGGATCACGTGTTTCTAATCAGTAGTACCTTATAAGTTTGATGGATACAAGCCTAGTTCAGTTCTACTACCACATTATGTTGCTAGGATAGACTCAGAACTTTATATGATGATGTTGAGTGTGTATGTAATCCTTTGTCAAATGTCTCAAAATCCTTCTTGAGCATTTACAACTGTTATGCTGCCGAAATTTTGCTAGAAATTCTAATGCTTTTGCATTACGATTGTGTTTTCAGATGGCCACTCGCGACCTCAATCAAGTGGTTCGCCTGACTCGATGCCTAGATGTACCCGGTCATACTGCCATGTTGGTCAGGGTAATGACTGAGGCTGGATACCGTTGGTATCCTGAGTACACGATCGAAGAGCAATTCCGAGACTTTAATCAAAGCCAGTATCTCTGCACTGTCAGGATATTTCCATCTTATCCTGGGTCCACCGAGCCCCTTCACTGCTCCTATGGACTCGGGGTTACTATTGAGATGGCTGTGCAGGACGCCGCCTACTCTATGATGACCATCATGCGAGTCAGGTCTGGTCTATTTCGGGACTCTGATTTCCGGTATATGCCAGGATCACTTCCGGGAGCACAAGGGTATCTTCAGGCTATCTATGCTGACCCCACTCAGGAGGATTCACGGACTCGCACCACTGCTGAGATGCTCGAGGATAAGGACCGTGAAAATCGGGCCTTGAGGTTAGAGCTCTTCAATACCCGTGCTGACCACTGGGCCACATTGACTCGGTTTGCACCGGCAGTGCAAGCTGGATATTCGGATATGCGCGATCTCTATCCTGTGAGATCTGCTCTGCCAGACGTGATGTAGGAGGCATCACCCCACCTCACGGTCCCTGCAGGCCACCGTCTGTTGGTCCAAGACCTCATCCTAGCCCCTATGGTCCACAAGCTCCGCGAGATCGTCTGTTTCCGGATGATCATGTTGAGCTTCCAGGCTATGGAGGTGACTTCTACGAGGACTACTATGGATCGGTCTGAGTTAGTGGTAGTATCACTAGTTCGCACTAGCTGTGTCGTCTATCGTTCCGCGTGACTCGTGGGATATGACCTAGTTTGTACTCTTTCCGGAGGTGTAGAAAAATAATGTATAGGAGCTTGGGATGCCTCCGATGAGATGTAATCCTCTTTTCATCGTAATAGTACTTTGTTTGGTCTTGTACTAAACCCTGTATGGTGTGTATGACGATGGAATAAAGAAGCAGTTTCTGCATCTACCATGTCATACGGATGATCATCTTGCATTTCGAGTTATTCCTTACATTTTGTATCCTATGTCGGAATTTTATCGTTCTGACTAAATCATTGTCTTGTTTACCTAGGATGGTCAACACGCGCACTAACCCTGCTCCTCAAGAGCAGGCCGAAGGCAGTGAAGTCAGGGATGCAAATCTGCCTCATCCTCCTTCCCTAGCCGAGGTTATGATGGAAGCTGAGAGAAACAAGCGGGAGACCAACCGTTTGTTGGAGCGTATTGAACAGAACACAGCACACCATCAGAGGACTAACGTGGTGTCACTCAGTGATTTCATCAAGTTACATCCACCCACGTTCCATCACTCCGTCGAGCCTCTCGACGCTGATGATTGGCTTCGCAGTATTTCTCACAAACTGCGTTCCGTGCTGGTAGCGGAGGCTGACAAGGTCACCTTTGCTGCATATCATCTTGAAGGTCCCGCCAGTCTATGGTGGGAGAATTATGGAGCTATGCGCCCAGCGGGCCATGTCACTACTTGGGCTGAATTCAGCGAGGCTTTCCGTGAACATCACATTCCGGAGGGTCTCATGGACCGTAAACGTGAGGAATTTTGCAATTTCACCCAAGGCCGACTCTCTGTGGATGCTTACAGCAGGGAGTTTGGTAACCTCGCACGATATGCAACTGAGGAAGTTTCTACTGATGCCAAGAAGCAAGCAAGGTTCCGTAAGGGACTCAGTCCTGAGCTTCGCCGCGACCTCCGTCTGCATGAGTGCACATCTTTTCAGAAGCTTGTTAACAAGGCCATCAGTGCTGAAACTGGTCAGACTGATTATGACGCAACACGCAAGCATGGCCGTGACATGGGTTCCTCATCCGGTGCTGGTCCTCAGAAGCGCCGCGTGTGGGTGCCCAACACCGCCCTGCCACCCAGGTTCACACCGAGGCCATCTTTCCAGGCGCCTCGCCCTGTTCAACAGTCTGCACCAGCCAAGCCCTATGGTGGTCCAACCAACAATGCTCCTCCACGTACCAGTTCCGTGACTTGTTTCAAGTGTGGGGAATCTGGCCACTATATGCGTGAGTGTCCCCAGACCAACCCCAACCAATCTGCTAAAGCTGTTGGCCGTGGCAAGCCGACAGGGAAAGTGTTCCACGCTAAACCGGTCACCGCTACACGTGGCCATGTCAACTGTATCTCTGCCGAAGAAGCTCAAGAGGATCCCAACGTCGTTCTCGGTACGCTCTTGTTAATTGCCACCCGGCATCTGTTCTTTTCGATACAGGAGCCTCTCATTCATTTATATCCGAGAACTATGCTCGTTTGCATAACATCGCATTCTGTGACATGCCATCCACTATGGTAATTCAACTCCGGGATCCAAATGGCAAACCTCTAGGGTAAGTCATGGAAATGAAATCCAAGTCGACAGACTTGTTTTCCTCGCATCTTTGATAGCTCTCAAATTTTCAGATATTAATATCATTTTGGGTATGGACTGGATGTCAGCTCATCATGCCAAAATTGATTGCTTCTCTAGGACTGTTCAACTCACTCATCCTTCGGGGAAGATAGTCAATGTCTTGACCCGATTAGCCAAGCGACAATTATATTCTCTTAACGCCAGCCCTTTGCCAGACCTTGAGGACGTTCCGGTAGTCCGTGACTTCCCGGATGTCTTCCCAGAGGAATTGCCAGGTGTTCCACCTGACAGGGATGTTGAGTTCGTAATAGACCTCATTCCAGGAACCGTTCCGATTGCTAGAAGACCCTATAAGATGGCACCACTAGAACTAGCCGAGCTTAAGAAACAACTCGATGAGTCCTTGAAAAAGGGTTTCATCCGACCTAGTTCATCTCCGTGGGCTTGCCCCGTCCTCTTCGTCAAGAAGAAGGATGGTACGGACCGGATGGTTGTAGATTATCGACCTGTCAATTTGGTCACAATCAAGAACAAATATCCGCTCCCAGGATCAACGACCTGTATGATCAGCTCGCTGGATCCTCAGTCTTCTCCAAGATGGATTTGAGGTTGGGCTACCATCAAATCAAAATCAGAAACGGGGACATTCCTAAAACGGCCTTTGTTACTCGTTATGGCCAATACGAGTACACCGTCATGTCCTTCGGTTTAACCAACGCTCCAGCCACCTTTTCTCGGTTAATGAACTCAATCTTCATGGAGTATTTGGATAAATTCGTCGTGGTTTATCTCGATGATATACTCATCTACTCCAAGAACGAGGAAGAACATGCCGAACATCTAAGGCTAGTGTTGAAGAAACTTCGAGAGCATCGCCTTTATGCCAAGTTTTCCAAATGTGAATTCTGGTTGTCAGAAGTGACCTATCTGGGTCATGTAATATCTGGTAAAGGTATTGCTGTTAACCCTGAGCGAGTTCAAGCCGTCCTTAATTGGACTCCACCTGAATCGGTCAAGCAAGTTCGGAGTTTTCTGGGCTTAGCGAGCTATTGCCGTCGCTTTGTCGAAAATTTCTCCAAAGTTGCTAAACCTCTAACCGAACTCCTCAAGAAAGATAAGAAGTTCGAATGGACTCCACAATGTGAGCACAGCTTTCAGGAACTGAAAAGACGCCTGACTTCTGCTCCCGTACTGGTACCGCCAGACTTCTCCAAGGACTTTGTTATCTACTGCGACGCCTCGCGACAAGGACTAGGTTGCATTCTCATGCAAGATCGACACGTAATTGCCTACGCTTCACGGCAATTGCACCCACATGAGGAGAATTATCCTACTCATGATCTAGAGCTTGCAGCCGTAGTCTATGCACTTAAGACCTGGCGACATTACCTCCTCGGTAACCGTTGCGAAATATTCACTGATCACCAAAGTCTGAAGTACATTTTCACCCAACCGGATTTGAATCTCAGGCAAAGACGTTGGGTTGAGTTGATCACAGATTTCGACTTAGGAATAACTTACACCCCAGGGAAAGCCAACGTCATGGCTGATGCGCTAAGTCGTAAATCTTATTGTAACAACCTGATGTTACAACAAAGTCAACCGCTTCTCCATGAGGAATTTCGGAAGCTTAACCTTCACATTGTTCCTCAAGGATTTCTTTCCACCTTGGTGGCGAAACCTACTCTTACGGATCAAATCATCGCTGCCCAGAAGCGAGATAAGGGAATATCCTAAATCAAGAGAACATTGCTAGCGGAGGTGCTAGTTGTTTCTCCACAAATGATCATGGTGTTGTGTACTTTGAGAACCGTCTTAGTGTTCCCAAGAACCAGCATCTACGGCAGTTGATCCTTAAGGAGGCTCATGAATCTCCTCTCACCATTCATCCCGGTAGTACTAAGATGTATCAGGACCTACGCCAGAGGTTCTGGTGGACTAGGATGAAGAGAGAAATTGCTCAGTATATTGCTAATTGCGACGTCTGTCGTCGTGTAAAAGCAGAGCATCAACGGCCTGCTGGCACCCTTCAACCCTTAGCTATTCCTGAATGGAAATGGGATAAAATTGGTATGGATTTCATTACCGGTTTTCCCAGGACCAAGAGAGGGAATAATGCTATCTTCGTCGTTGTCGATCGTCTTTCCAAAGTAGCCCATTTCCTACCTGTTCGTGAGAGTATAACCGCTAGTCAATTGGCAGACTTATACATCTCCCGGATAGTGTCTCTCCATGGTGTTCCTTTGGAAATTAACTCGGATCGAGGAAGTCTTTTCACCTCTCGATTTTGGGAAAGTTTCCAAAATGCTATGGGAACCCGTCTCTCCTTTAGCACCGCTTTCCACCCTCAGTCGAGTGGTCAAGTGGAACGCGTCAACCAGATTCTAGAAGACATGCTTCGAGCCTCTGTTATCTCATTCGGAATGGATTGGGAGAAGTGCCTTCCATTTGCCGAATTCGCTTACAACAACAGCTATCAATCTAGCTTGGGTAAAGCCCCTTTTGAAGTTCTCTATGGATGACGGTGTCGAACACCCCTTAACTGGTCAGAGACCGGGGAAAGACAATTCTTTGGCCCGGATATGATTCAGGAAGCAGAAGAGCAAGTTCGCATCGTTCGTGAAAAGTTGAAAACAGCCCAATCCCGTCAGAAGAGTCAATATGACCGAAAACATAAGGCTATGACTTTCGAGATTGACGAGAAGGCTTACCTTCGGGTTACCCCTCTAAAGGGAACCCATCGTTTCGGTATCAAAGGCAAATTGGCTCCTCGTTACATTGGACCTTTTCGCATTCTCGCCAAACGAGGGGAAGTTGCCTACCAGTTGGAACTACCTCCGCACCTCTCCAGAGTCCACGATGTCTTCCACGTTTCTCAACTCAGACGTTGCTTCTCGGATCCTATCCGTGGAGTGGACCACGAAACGCTTGATCTCCAAGATAATCTTACCTATCGAGAGTACCCCATTCGTATCCTCGATCAGGCCGAGCGTACCACTCGACGTCATAATATCAAGTTTCTCAAAGTTCAATGGTCGCACCATTCTGAGGATGAAGCAACTTCGGAAAGGGAGGATCGTCTTCGACTTGAGTATCCCGCCTTCTTTCCGGAAGAACCCAAATCTCGGGACGAGATTCCTTTGAGTGGGGGTGAGTTGTCACATCCTAGTTAGCCATGCATTAGAGTGTTGCATCATGTTTACTCTTTCATCAGAAACCTGAAATGGGGATGACAGAACCCCCAGTCCCCTCTGAAACCAATTAGGGTTTACTAAAAACTTTTTCAATGAACCTGAAATGCCCTTCTAAAATGCCCATCATTTTTGTCTTGGTTCAGAACCTCTGCCAAAAGTGGTGCACATTTTCCTAGGCCATCTTAGGGTTTTTGAATTAAATCATAAATATTTGAATTTGGGCATTTAAAATTATATAAAATATTTAAATGCTCAAATAACTCCAAACTAAAATGTTTCATGTTGGAAATAATCCAACTATGGACCAGGAGTAGTTTGGTGATTTTAGGAGTTGCCTAAGTATTTTATTTAATTCAACAAAGTTGCAGAAGTATTAAAAAAACAGAAAACAGAAAAAAATGGAAAAGCTTACCTGGCGCCCAGCACCCGGCCCACCTGCCGGCCCAGCCCAGCGCGCCAGCGAGCTGCTTGCCGGCCAGGCAGGCAGGCAGGTGCTCGACGGCGAGCACCGCATGGGTGCCACGCACCTGCTCGCCGCCTCGCCGCCTCCCTCGCCCGGTAACGCGTGAATCGGCCTCCCTCTCTCCCCCGAACCCCCAGACACCCCCTCTCCTCTCCAGCTCCTCCCCTCGCTCTCCCCCCATGGCCGACGCCATCGCCGCCACCCCTCGCGTAGCCACGCCCTCCGTCACCCCACGCCGTGCCCCGTGTCCAGGAGCTCCGCCGCCGTCCACTTCATCGAGCTAGCCGAGCCCCGTGTGCTCGTGCGGCCCGAGACCACCGCACCGACCTCGCCCGAGCTCGCCGTCGCCGGAGATCCCCTTCAACGCCGTCGTCGCTCCGGTCCGTCCCGGCCGCACAAGGGCTTCGTCGCACTCACTGTGAGCTTAGCCATCTTCCCCTCCCTTCCTTTTCTTGCTCCCGAGCTGTGTAGCGACCTCCCGGAGCTCAACCGCAACCCACCCGTGGAGCTCGTCGCCGACGTGCTCCCGGTCAACCCTCCGGCCACTCCACGGTGTCCATCATGCTCACCGGTCACGTTAGCACCTAGCTAGCTACTCCCGCACCTCACCGACCCCTCTAGCGTCAAGTTCGTCTTCGGCCGAACCCCGGTGGCCGCCAAGTCGTCGCCGCGCCAACTCCGGCCACCCCGACCCAACGGACTCCACCAAGAGCTGCGGCTCGTCCTCAGCTCCACTCCGGTGGTCTCCGCGGACCCATTTGGTGGCCGAAACCAGCCAAAACCACTTCCGCCGCCGCGTCGGGCTCGCCGGCGGCTAAACGCCGGTTGCAGCCGACCCGGGTTTGACCACGGGTGGCCCTGGTTGACTCCCCTGAGTCAATGACAGGTGGGGCCCAACCCTGTTAATTAAACAGGTTTAGTTTTAATTAAACTCTAATTAATTTAATCACCCTGACATGCGGGACCCACTGTCAGGTTTGACCCGGACGTGTTCCGTTGACCTGCTGGCGTCACACTGACATCAGGCTGACGCAATAATTGATTTTCTAGAATTAATCTAATATAGGAAATTCCAGAATATATTTTAAACTTTAAAAATTCATAACTTTTATTCTGTAACTCCAAATCAGACAAATTATATATGAAAAATGATCAGAAAAATCCAATCTATCCATCTGTACTATTTTCATGCATGACTAAGCAAGTTAACTTGATGTTTAATGCAGAACAAGGAAAAGCACTTTAAGAGGCCATGTTTGAGTTTGAAATTTGAATCTTTGATTCAAATTGGTTCAAACCCTTCTGGTCTTAGTTGCATTAGCCCAACACACTCATATTGCTATGTTTCATGCATGCATCATATTGTTGCACATTGTTTGGTGATGGTTGTATATCGGTGTTCTTTGCGGCAGGATCTGCCCCCGAGGAGTACCGTGATTACCCTAACGAAGAACCGTATCAGTGCATCGAACCATCAGGCAAGCAACCAACCATTTGATCATATCGATACAATCCCATGTTCTCGCTCCTGCTCTCTTTTACTGCATTAAGACAACACGTTTCAAACTGATGTGTGTTACGGTAGTTGAACCCATTTCCTCTGCATGACCTGTCATTGCCACAGTAACTAGATGAAACCCACTAGCATGTGTAGGAGTTGATTGAGCCATATGTATGTGTTGTTCCTACCTTGCTATGCCTGCTATGCTTAGAGTCGTGTCAGGTCTGGTTCATCTGGGTGATGGGCTAGAGTGAAATGCGTATGTCGGTAATGGGAGTGGTGTGGTGAACACGATTTGGTAAAGGTATCGATGAGAGGCCATGTAGGAGTACATGGTGGGTTGTTTCATTGAAGCCGACATTAAGCACTGAGATCTGTATGTGTGATTTAAGATTCAGCTACTACCATGCATTGGGCCCGAAACCAATGGACCCTCTCGACTTCTTATTCACCCTAGTTCTCTGTCCAGGAGTTGCAAGTAGTTTCTGGTGTTTGTAGTATACTGGAGGCCGTGGACAGCGCTGACCGTAGGGGTGGGCTGTGATGCGGTAGGTACGTGGCACGGTGTACCGAATACCCGTTAGGTATCTCGGAAACCCTGTTCACATCGTTTGGGGCTGTGAGCGATACCTCGGCTGGATCTCCTCATGGATGGAACCCGAATAGGCGATAAACCTGGACTAGAGACTTAGGTGATTAGGTAGGTCGTGGCCGACACCCACGTTGGGCTTCCGCTTGAAGGTTGCCGAGTACATGTCGTGTAAACAACGATAAGTGGTGAGAGCGTGTATGAAGAAGTACACCCCTGCAGGGTTATCATGATCTATTCGAATAGCCGCGTCCGTGGTAAAGGACTACTTGGTTGCCTATACAGTTCATAGACAAGTAAATGGAAACTACTAAAAGTCTCAAGATAAGTGTGAGTGCCGAGGATGGCTCTTCCGTAGGAAGACGGAGGTGGATCCTCGGTAGTGTATTGAAGTGGTGATTAGTGGACTCGTGTGCGCAAAACCATTTCAATTTGGAGTATCGTAGGTTAGCCTAGCCAAGAGTCAAAGCTGGCTTGCTGCAATAACTCCACCAACCCTTCTTGATAATTATGCATGTATGTAGGATCTGATGTAAGTCTTGCTGAGTACCTTTGTACTCATGATGCTATAATTTATATTTTTACAGAAGACGCTGCAACCCCTTCTGATGGGTTCTACGTAGACGTTGACATCAATGAGTAGGCTAAGACCCAGGTGGTGATCCTGAGCTTGTGAAGGACCACGTAGTATAGCTAGGCTTTCCAAGCCTCTTTTATTTTACTAGTTGTCTGTACTCAGACAAGTTACTTCCGCTGCTGGTTTGTATGACTGTATGACTTGAATGCTGGGTCGTGTGACCCGTACCTTTGTGTATGTTATGTATGGCTCTCTGAGCCTTAAATAAAGTACTTGTGTCGTAGAGTCATGTTGTGATGCTTCGTTGTATTTGCACATATCGAGCATATTGTGTGTATGATTGTAATGCTTGGTATGTGTGGGATCTGACTATCTAGTTGTTTATCTTTAGTAGCCTCTCTTACCGGGAAATGTCTCCTAATGTTACCGCTGAGCCATGGTAGCTTGCTACTGCTCTGGAACACTTAGGCTGGCCGGCATGTGTCCTTCCTCGTTCCGGTGTCTGTCCCTTCGGGGAAATGTCACGCATTGAGTACCGGAGTCCTGTTAGCCCGCTACAACCCGGTTTACCGGAGTCCTGCTAGCCTAGTGCTACAGCCCGGACCCACTTGCTGTTGACCGACACGTTCGAGGCTGGGTCATGAATGCCTGTCCCTGTAAGTCTGTGCCACTTTGGGTTTATGACTAGTCATGTCAGCCTGGGCTCCTTATCATATGGATGCTAGCGACACTATCAATATACGTGAGCCAAAAGGCGCAAACGGCCCCGGGCAAAGGCTAAGGCGCACACCTCGTGGGGATAGCCGTGCGTGACGGCCCGCAAGTGATATGAGGTGTTACAGCTAGACGATGTGACATCGAGTCGGGGTCCTGAAATGAACACAACAAGGAAGGCGACAACTAGCCTGGGATTTCACCTAACGTTGCGTGAGCTGTTCTCCCGGAAGATGATGGCCGCTCTTAGGTTGGGAAGAGGCTTTAGATCGATGTGAAGTGGACACTAGCGACCCATATTTGCTCTCTTTGAACCTTCTTCCTATGTGAGGCAGCAAATCTAGTCGTGCACCACTACCCGACCCCCCAGTTTCTTTCCCTTTTCAACAAAGAGATCGGTTCCTTACAGATGTGTGTACTGGGTTACCCCCTTTTTCCCTTTTCGACCTACAAAGCAGTCTATACTACTTTCTTGCCCCTCCTTTCCTCATTGAACCACATCCTAGTTTCTTGCTCCAGCCCCACCGCACCCTTCTTTCCTCTTTGAACCAAGACCTAGATTTCGACTACAGATCGAAAAAGATCCACATGCACTAGAGCAACGACGGTTCAAAAAACTTATACCTTAGGGTCTCGGATGTGGCAAAGGCGTGCGGTAGGAGCCCGGATCTGCCCACACTATGTACGACAGGAGGAGAAGGGGTCGGTGTCCCTCCCGCACAGGCGCTGGGTGAAAGAGAAATAGCGCAGCCGGCAGTGGATTCCTCCCTCGTCGAAGGCGATAGAGTGAACGCTGCACCTCCTCCCCTTCCCGGTGCGACGGGATACGGACGCCTCCTTCACCAGCTGTGAGGGGGGAGAGAGAACAAGAGCGCCAACGCAGTATTGTTTAGATCTGGTGAAGAGAGGGTGAGAGACTATAAATATAGCAAACCCTAGAAAATGAACGCTGAGCCTCCAGCATGTAACATATATGTAGTGCGGCGAGCGTGTGGGGAGTGCAAACCCTAGCGAACAAGCGCTGAGGCTCCCGCTTATATATATACTACTGTAGTAGGACTGAGCTCTGGTGCCTTCACTGCACCTGCTTTTGGCTGTATGACAGGTGAGCCAGCCACATTTTGGGCCCACCTGTCGTAACACCCTAGCGAAAATTGCACCAACGTGAAAGACGACTGCGTCTCCAACGCAATCAAGGTGAACCGACGAAGGATATCATCTTTGTGCGTAACAAGCAAAGAGCACTGATGGAAGACAGCTTGTTTTTCGTCAAAAATTGATCAGCTTCACCAGCCGACGCAGCCATGAGGCGCAACCATGAGCATCGATAGGTCATCGTGGTGATGCATCATCCATTTGACATCAAGTTTGGGTGAGGCACCTAAGAAGTTCGACAATCCTCACCGTGGTCTTTTCTTCTCAGTAATCAAGCTCGAGGAAGGAAGAACCACGTGCAGAGGACAGTGAGGCGGAACAACAATGGCCATCCAATTTTGTGCAGTTCCACTAAAATTGAGGAAGACATGCCCGGGTATGAAGACACGCATCGCTGTTTCCAAAAATATAAAAAAGGGTTAGCAACGACATCTCAATTGTCAATAAGAATTAATAAAAAGTACGCCAACAAACAGAAACATCATAATTATCTTGATGGGAACTAAACCAGGATACCCGAGAAAAAAACATTTCCTCATTTAACCAGTGATAGTACTACCACCATATGGACAATGAACACACAACCACCATATACTTTTTGTCGAAACAACATGTATACCTCCACCGAGGCATAAATCAGGACAATTTTTTGAGTGGCATTTCCTCTATAATAGTACTAGTAGGTGATGTTGGACCAGCCGACGAACCCTAGCTACTATGCATGGGGAGATGGGGAGTAGTCGCATAGAAGAAAACCCGCACGCAGCGACCTGGGGAGCTGGACCAGTACAAGAAGGTATACCTCAGGTGGGCGAGATGTTGTTTAGGCGGGCGGGCGGGATCTGCCCACACGACGGCAGCGAACAAGGGCACGAAGGATCTTCATCCGCGCCAGCGCCGGCTCCGAGAGGACGGTGCGCATCGGCTTCCTCCGTCGCCGACGGCGACAACGTCAACGCTGCACCTCCTCACCTCCCGTAGCGGACGGGATTCGGCTGGATCTATGACCGCCGGTGAGGAGAGAGATAGAGTGGACACTATCATCTTGTTTTGATATGGAGAGGGTGAGAGAGCGAGACGCGAGAAACTCTATCAAATAAGAGGCTATAATGGAGTAAAAAAATCTCTCCATAGCAGTGGTTTTAAATAGAATACGCGCGTTCCCGAAAAAAAACGAAAACTGGCGGACAATTTTTATGGGTCTGTCTAGGACACATCTAGATGTGACATAGTTATGTTACATATAAGTTGATGTCCATTCTGTTTGTGGTCTTTTCCTAGTTTTTTGTTTCTTGTTGCTACATTATATACTTGTGGGAGCTTAGATGTGATATCCTTAAATAACATCTAGATGTGAATTAGACAAACTGATTTTCTAACGTACCAAGAAAGAAAACTCGATCAAAAACACGCCCTCGCTTCCAGGTCGCGAGAGTCGTCGCGCACACACACATAGACATAGACATGCATATCCGTGTTTACGTAAAATTGCATTTCCATCTCCATCTCCAATCATATTTGTCCAACTGGCACATTATTTACGTTGTTAATTATATACGCAGCAATATTAACGTACAACATCTCTTCTTTGCGCACGTCCGGACCGCTGCCATGGCCGGTCCTGACCAACCCGAACCCTCTTCATCACCCGCGCGTGCTTCCCGCCCGAAACGGTAAGTGCCGCATTCATGCCCGGCCAGAGCGGACGCGACCTCTCACTGGCGCCGGCATTGATTGTAGCGTGCCGGCCGAGAGAGCGTCGCCCGCGCCGCTTCCGGGTGCACGCGGCTGCTCCGCGTTCAAAGGTCGCAATAGCCGGCTACAACATGCGTGATCTCTTCTGGTAGTGTAAGTTCTTGGGAGTCCGTGCTACAGCTAGCTGTCCTCCCCCAACTCGTCAATCTCTTCCAGTAGTGCTAGTACTCCATGACGCGATCCATCGACAAGCAGGCGAGAAAGTTATGGTATACTACTCGGTTTGCAGTGAGTGGCATGCCGAGTGACCGTGCGGGGTCGAGCCGTGGAGGAGGGTGAGACACGAACATGACAGACGTGATTTAAATGTTGGTTTTGCTCGATGGCGCAATCCAACAAAACGAAACATTGGTTTCTCTCCATTTCCATTTTTTCTCCGGAAAAACGGAAACTTTTTCACTCCATTTTCATTCCTATTCCAAGGCTACCCCGTTACAACATTCCATCAAATACAAAGGAAAACTAACACGCATGCTGATGCATCTCAATGATTCACAGATCATAGCCAATATTTACTTCACAACTAAAGAAAAAAGTTGTGAGAGCGTGTACGATAGAAAAACTACTGATGGAGTCACTACGACTTAAACCCTAAACCCTAAACATGATTTAATTTCATGGCCAGGTAGAACCTGTCAAAGGAATGTGCTAGAGGGAGATTCTTTAGTGAGAATGTCAGCAACAATAGAAGCAGCACTCTTTGGTTCTCCACCTTATGGTACCTCTTGTTCCATAGCACTTTCCATGTCGGGAAGGAAAGACGGCTGGCACCCTCGGATCATACGATGCTTTTGTGCAGTTCCACTAAAATTGACCTGAGCATCCCTGATGGCAAAGATATTGAAGAAGTGTGATTAGAATAATAGTACTGGCACTAGTTCATGAGACATAAACTCATCACAAATAGAAGCCGGTAGAAGTAGAGAAAGATAGACATGGAGATGGAGCTACGGCAGTGGAGCAAGCCGGCTCCAAAAGGAAGATGGACTACCTGGGACGTCGGGTTGTAGCTAGAAGGGCGGTTGGGACGCGGCATCGGCCCATACTGCGGTGACCCCCGATTGGGACGCACTGACTGTGGGTTTTCTCCCTCGCCGATGTCGACCGCGTCTACGCAGAACATTGTTCCCTTCCCCCAGCTGCGGGATCAGGCCCGTCGTTCTATGCTTGTGAAGAGAGCAACCTAAGCAAGCAGGCTTGTAGCTTAGGCTCCTGCTAGTGTATATATAGTGGTTTTCTTTTTCTCTCCATATCAACCATTTTATATTGCGTACATGTCATTCAAGAGTGAAATGATGGTTGCTTCTTCCGACTAACTTACTGTGTGATTTGACTTCTCCTTAGTGGCCCCTACACGTACTCCCCCTACGTGTATGCAACAGTCACACATACACATGGACGCAAAAACGCGCGCGACGCCCTAATGCATGCATGTCCGAGCACACGACGGAACACACACGGTCACGCTCAAGTGCTCAACCTATATGTGCATGCACACACATACTCAGTCAGGGTGAGCTAGTGACCGTGTGAACACCGGAATATATATATATTGAGCGCAATGAACGTATTATGAAGTCCACTGACCGTATTTTTACAAATATACAATGACAGACAGTGTATTTATCTCGTTTGAAATTAAGCCATATTAACCGGAGAGGAGGCAGCATGGACTAGCATTACTTTGCTGTGTCCCGTCAACTTGTCGAACGAGGAGAAGGTTGCAGGACGGGAGAAGCTTGCGCATGGTGGCTCGTAGGACAAGGAGAAACTTTTGACTAATGCAAGATGTCCCTCGCTCAGGCGGTGGACATGCAACAGTTAATTCGGTGTCAGATTGCCAGAAGCATACACTATACTACTAGTGCTATTATTGTTCGACTTCCTGAATAGCCAAGCGCAAAGTTTACTAGTACTACTACTATAGTCCATAAAGGTACGTACTATACTAGTACTAGGAACCGGATGGAGGAGCCTCTGCACTCTTATTATAATTTTAAAATGTGATAAAGCAATCTTCAACACATTTGGTTCTCTTCGCGGGTTCTCGCATGTGATAATGGAAGTTGATTGCATGGAACACTCGCCACAATTCTCGCTTAATTCTGGCTCATATCCTGTTACAAATAGTAGCGCTCAGTAATATTTCCTCTTTTTTTGTTATTCAGCATGTAAACAGTCCAACAAACCTTGCGGCGCATCTTCGTGCAAACCGTGCTTGCTGCACTTTGAATGTGGCCGAGAGCTGGCTTGGTGAAACACCTCGCTTCCTACTTCTTTTTTTGCGGGGTACCTCACTTCCTAGTGACCAGTGTCTTGGCTGATCGTCCTAAGGATGCTTATATATGAATAAAGCTCTCTCATTTACCCGCAAAAAAGATTAAGCCATATTAACCGGAAAGGAGGGAGTATGGACTAGCACTACTTTCTGGTGTGTCCCGTCAACTCGCAGAACGAGGAGAAGCTTGCAGGACAAGGTGAAGCTCGCTTACGCCTTTTGACTAATGCAACCTACCCTCAGTGGACATCCATCAGTCCATTCGGTGTCAGATTGTTAGAGGCATACACTGTAGTACCCAACATGCAGAGTACCATCATTGTTCGACTTCACGAAGGGGCGAAGAGCCAAGCGCAGTAGTACGTGTACTTGGTTTTGCACCTTCATACTACTCCACCCTCTGTCACAGTTTACAGGGCGCGCTTCATTATGATGCATTTCTCTCAATGCATTTCCACCACTAGAGAGACTATAGACGCGTTTGGTTTAATGCTTAATTAATTAGGGCGTGGTAACCGCAATCAAGTCCACAATTTTCTCTCCATGTACTGTACTACTACGGAGTGCATGCATGTGTGTACCCGGGGTGGAAGCACTGCATGCATGTGTGTACGCATTATTCCCTCTAGTAATAGACGCCGTGCTATAACTACCAATGCTATTTTTCAGGCCGATCGCTAGTCGCCTTGGTCCCACAGATTTTTTTTTCTTTTTTCTGAAGCGCGTTGTATAAACAGTGACGGATGGAGTAGTATGAGCAGGTTCAAAGAAGAGCGTATTGATGGTTGCTTCTTCAGAGCAACTTACAGTGGAAAGGTGGGGCTTATGATTTGACTGCTCATTACTCACTATTAATGCGGCGCAACGACCGCGCTGAGTCTCCCATGCGGTTTTGCACTACCCCCTCGGTTCTTAAATATACTCCGGAGTATTTGTCTTTTTAGATATTTCAATGAGTGAATACTCAAATATTTGTCTTTTTAGAGATTTCAAATGGACTGGCACATACGGATGTATATAGACATATTTTAGAGTGTAGATTCACTCATTTTGCTCCGTATGTAGTCACTTGTTGAAATCTCTGTTAAGGTGAATAGAATATTTAGGAACGGAGGGAGTACACATACGAAGCAAAATGAGTGAATCTACACTCTAAAATATGCCCGTTTGAAATTTGTAAAAAGAAAAATATTTAGGAACGAAGGAGTATAATTTTGTGCGTGGCACATGGACCCGGATGATGAAGAGGCTTCTGGCAGTGCTATCAAGCTTCCATCATTTGTTTACATAATTGACGTACTATACAAATAATTTCCAGCGACATGAAATTGTACAATGGTGTGAGCTTTCAGCTTTTGTTTCGCGTGTCTTGCCATCGATGCTCTTCGGAAACAATAAAAAACTAACTTCCTTGCTAATGCATGTCAATTATTAGCAGATCAGAGCTAATAATTACATCACAACTGAAGACAAAGTTGTGAGAAGGTGTTAAATTAAAATTGATCCATGCTTTCATTGGCAGCAACGTCCCCCCAGCTCTATCTAAATCAACAAGGCATGTTGGGAAAAAAGTAGCTGTCTGGAGCATGCAACATTCCGATCATTTTGTGCAGTTCCACTAAAATAGAGCTGAGCGTCCCTGTTCCAAAGATATCAAGTGTGATTACGATAATAGAGGACTTGTCAGGACCCCGACTCGATGACACATCGATCTAGCCTGTAACACCTCATATCACTTTGCGGCCTCACGCACGGTATCCCCATGGGTGTCGCCTTACCTTTGCCCGGGACCGTTTGCGCCTTTTGGCTCACGTATATGATAGTGTCACTAGCATCCATATGTTAAGGAGCCCGGGCTGACATGACTAGTTGTAAACCCAAAGTGGCACAGACTTACAGGGACAGGCATTCATGACCCAGCAACGAACGTGTCGGTCATCAGCAAGTGGGCTCGGGCTGTAGCACTGGGCTAACAGGACTCCGGTAAACCAGGCTGTAGCGGGCTAACAGGACTCCGGTACTCAATGCGTGACATTTCCCCGAAGGGACAGACACAGGAACGAAGAAGGACATATGCCGGCCAGCCTAAGTGTTCCAGAGCAGTAGCAAGCTACCATGGCTCAGCGGTAACACTAGGAGACATTTCCCGGTAAGAGAGGCTACTAAAGATAAACAACTAGATAGTCAGATCCCACACATACCAAGCATTTCAATAACATACACACAATATGCTCGATATGTGCAAATACAACATGGCATCACAACATGACTCTACGACACAAGTACTTTATTTAAGGCTCAGAGAGCCATACATAACATACACAAAGGTACGGGTCACACGACCCAGCATTCAAGTCATACAGTCATACAAACCAGCAGCGGAAGTAACTTGTCTGAGTACAGACAACTAGAAGAATAAAAGAGGCTTGGAAAGCCTAGTTATACTACGTGGTCCTTCACAAGCTCAGGATCACCACCTGGGCCTTAGCCTACTCATTGATGTCAACGTCTACGTAGAACCCATCAGAAGGGGTTGCAGCGTCTTCTGTAAAAAATGTAAATTATAGCAACATGAGTACAAAGGTACTCAGCAAGACTTACATCAGATCCTACATACATGCACATTATCAAGAAGGGTTGGTGGAGTTGTTGCAGCAAGCCAGCTTTGACTCTTGGCTAGGCTAACCTACGAGACTCCAACTCGAAATGGTTTTGCGTACACGAGTCCACTACTCACCACTTCAATACACTACCGAGGATCCACCTCCGTCTTCCTACGGAAGAGCCATCCTCGGCACTCACACTTATCTTGAGGATTGTAGTAGTTTCCATTTACTTGTCTATGAACTGTATAGGCAACCAAGTAGTCCTTTACCGCGGACGCGGCTATTCGAATAGATCATGATAACCCTGCAGGGGTGTACTTATTCATACATGTTTCCACCACTTAGCGTCTGCACACGACATGTGCTCGGCAGACTTCAAGCGAAAGCCGACGTGGGTGTAGACCACGACCTACCTAAACACTTAAGCCTCTAGTCCAGGTTTATCACCTATCCAGGTTCCATCCGCAGGGAGTCCGGCCGAGGTTTCCCATACGGCCCCGAACGATGTGAACAGGGTTCCCGAGATACCTAACGGGTATTCGGTACACCGTGCCACGTACCTACCGCATCACAGCCCACCCCTACGGTCAGCGCTGTCCACGGCCTCCAGTAGGCTACAAACACCAGAAACTACTTGCAACTCCTGGACAGAGAGCTAGGGTGAATAAGAAGTCGAGCGGGGTCATATTTCAGGGCCCAATGCATGGTAGTAGCTGTATCTTAAATCACACATACAGATCTCAGTGCTTAAGGTCGGCTTCAATGAAACAACCCACCATGTACTCCTACATGGCCTCTCATCGATACCTTTACCAAATCGTGTTCACCACACCACTCTCATTACCGACATAATCATTTCACTCTAGCCATCACCCAGATGAACCAGACCTGACACGACTCTAAGCATAGCAGGCATAGCAAGGTAGGAACAACACATACATATGGCTCAATCAACTCCTACACATGCTAGTGGGTTTCATCTAGTTACTGTGGCAATGACAGGTCATGCAGAGGAAATGGGTTCAACTACCGTAGCACACAGCAGTTTGAAACGCGTTGTCTTAATGCAGTAAAAGAGAGCAGGAGCGAGAACATGGGATTGTATCGATATGATCAAATGGTTGGTTGCTTGCCTGATGGTTCGATGCACTGATACGGTTCTTCGTTAGGGTAATCACGGTACTCCTCGGGGGCAGATCCTGCCGCAAAGAACACCGATATACAACCATCACCAAACAATGTGCAACAATATGATGCATGCATGAAACATAGCAATATGAGTGTGTTGGGCTAATGCAACTAAGACCAGAAGGGTTTGAACCAATTTGAATCAAAGATTCAAATTTCAAACTCAAACATGGCCTCTTAAAGTGCTTTTCCTTGTTCTGCATTAAACATCAAGTTAACTTGCTTAGTCATGCATGAAAATAGTACAGATGGATAGATTGGATTTTTCTGATCATTTTTCATATATAATTTGTCTGATTTGGAGTTACAGAATAAAAGTTATGAATTTTTGAAGTTTAAAATATATTCTGGAATTTCCTATATTAGATTAATTCCAGAAAATCAATTATTGCGTCAGCCTGACGTCAGCAGGTCAACGGAACAGGTCCAGGTCAAAACTGACAGTGGGTCCCGCATGTCAGGGTGATTAAATTAATTAAAGTTTAATTAAAACTAAACCTGTTTAATTAACAGGGCTGGGCCCCACCTGTCATTGACTCAGGGGAGTCAACCAGGGCCCACCCGTGGTCAAACCCGGGTCGGCTGCACCGGCGTTTAGCCGCCGGCGAGCCCGACGCGGCGGCGGAAGTGATTTTTGCCGTTCCGGCAACCAAACGAGCCGCGGAGGCCACCGGAGTGGAGCTGAGGTCGAGCCGCAGCTCTTGGTGGAGTCCGTTGGGGTCGGGGTGGCCGGAGTTGGCGCCGGCGACGACTTTGGCGGCCACCGGGGTTCGGCCGAAGACGAACTTGACGCTAGAGGGGTCGGTGAGGCTCGGGGAGTGGCTAGCTAGATGCTAAGTGACACGGTGAGCATGATGGACACCGTGGAGTGGTCGGAGGGTGACCGGGAGCACGTCGGAGACGAGCTCCATGGCGGTGGGTGCAGTTGAGCTCCGGGAGGTCGCTGCACAGCTCGGGAGCAAGAAAAGGAGGGGGGAAGATGGCTAAGCTCACAGTGAGTGCGACGAAGCCCTTGGTGTGGCCGGAGATGGACCGGAGCGACGACGGTGTTGAAGGGGATCTCCGGCGACGGCGAGCTCGGGCGAGGTCGGTGCGGTGGTCTCGGGCCGCACGAGCACACGGGGCTCGGCTAGCTCGAAGAAGTGGACGGCGGTGGAGCTCCTGGACACGGTGGCACAGCGTGGGGTTGACGGAGGGCGTGGCTACGGCGAGGGGGTGGCGGCGATGGCGTCGGCCATGGCGTGGGAGAGCGAGGGAGAGGAACTGGAGAGGAGAGGGGGTGTCTGGGGGTTTGGGGGAGCGAGGGAGGCCGATTCACGGCGTTAGCCGGGCGAGGGAGGCGGCGAGGCGGCGAGCAGGTGCGTGGCACCCATGCGGTGCTCGCCGTCGAGCACCTGCCTGCCTGCCTGGCCGGCAAGCAGCTCGCTGGCGCGGTGCTGGGCTGGGCCGGCAGGTGGGCTGGGTGCTGGGCGCCAGGTAAGCTTTTTCCATTTCTTTCTGTTTTCTATTTTTTTAATACTTCTGCAACTTTGTTGAATTAAATAAAATACTTAGGCTACTCCTAAAATCACCAAACTACTCCTGGTCCATAGTTGGATTATTTCCAACATGAAACATTTTAGTTTGGAGATATTTGAGCATTTAAATATTTTATATAATTTTAAATGCCCAAATTCAAATATTTATGATTTAATTCAAAAACCCTAAGATGGCCTAGGAAAATGTGCATCACTTTTGGCAGAGGTTCTGAACCAAGACAAAAATGATGGGCATTTTAGAAGGGCATTTCAGGTTCATTGAAAAAGTTTTTAGTAAACCCTAGTTGGTTTCAGAGGGGACTGGGGGTTCTGTCATCCCCATTTCAGGTTTCTGGTGAAAGAATAAACATGATGCAACACTCTAATGCATGACTAGCTAGGGTGTGACAACTCACCCCCACTCAAAAGAATCTCGTCCCGAGATTTGGGTTCCTCCGGGAAGAAGGCGGGATACTCGAGTCGAAGACGATCCTCCCTTTCCCAAGTTGCTTCATCCTCA
Source organism: Triticum aestivum (assembly GCF_018294505.1). NCBI lineage: Eukaryota > Viridiplantae > Streptophyta > Magnoliopsida > Poales > Poaceae > Triticum > Triticum aestivum. The sequence continues at coordinate 432,375,299 of NC_057806.1, forward strand.
GAATGGTGCGACCATTGAACTTTGAGAAACTTGATATTATGACGTCGAGTGGTACGCTCGGTCTGATCAAGGATACGGATGGGGTACTCTCGATATGTAAGATTATCTTGGAGATCAAGCGTTTCGTAGTCCACTCCACGGATAGGATCCGAGAAGCAACGCCTGAGTTGAGAAACATGGAAGACATCGTGGACTCTTGAGAGGTGCGGAGGTAGTTCCAACTGGTAGGCAACTTCTCCTCGTTTGGCGAGAATGCGAAAAGGTCCAATGTAACGAGGAGCCAATTTGCCTTTGATACCGAAACGATGGGTTCCCTTCAGAGGGGTAACCCGAAGGTAAGCCTTCTCGTCAACCTCGAAAGTCATAGCCTTATGTTTTCGGTCATATTGACTCTTTTGACGAGATTGGGCTGTTTTCAACTTTTCACGGACGATGCGAACTTGCTCTTCTGCTTCCTGAATCATATCCGGGCCAAAGAATTGTCTTTCCCCGGTTTCTGACTAGTTAAGGGGTGTTCGACACCGTCGTCCATAGAGAACTTCAAAAGGGGCTTTACTCAAGCTAGATTGATAGCTGTTGTTGTAAGCAAATTCGGCAAATGGAAGGCATTTCTCCCAACCCATTCCGAATGAGATAACAGAGGCTCGAAGCATGTCTTCTAGAATCTGGTTGACGCGTTCCACTTGACCACTCGACTGAGGGTGGAAAGCGGTGCTAAAGGAGAAACGGGTTCCCATAGCATTTTGGAAACTTTCCCAAAATCGAGAGGTGAAAAGACTTCCTCGATCCGAGTTAATTTCCAAGGGAACACCATGGAGAGACACTATTCGGGAGATGTATAAGTCTGCCAATTGACTAGCGGTTATACTCTCACGAACAGGTAGGAAATGGGCTACTTTGGAAAGACGATCGACAACGACGAAGATAGCATTATTCCCTCTCTTGGTCCTGGGAAAACCGGTAATGAAATCCATACTAATTTTATCCCATTTCCATTCAGGAATAGCTAAGGGTTGAAGGGTGCCACTAGGCCGTTGATGCTCTGCTTTTACACGACGACAGACGTCGCAATTAGCAATATACTGAGCAATTTCTCTCTTCATCCTAGTCCACCAGAACCTCTGGCGTAGGTCCTGATACATCTTGGTACTACCGGGATGAATGGTGAGAGGAGATTCATGAGCCTCCTTAAGGATCAACTGCCGTAGATGCTGGTTCTTGGGAACCACTAAACGGTTCTCAAAGTACACAGCACCATGATCATTTATGGAGAAACAACTAGCACCTCCGCTAGCAATGTTCTCCTTGATCTTAGCTATTCCCTTATCTCGCTTCTGGGCAGCGATGATTTGATCCGTAAGAGTAGGTTTCGCCACCAAGGTGGAAAGAAATCCTTGAGGAACAATGTGAAGGTTAAGCTTCCGAAATTCCTCATGGAGAAGCGGTTGACTTTGTTGTAACATCAGGTTGTTACAATAAGATTTATGACTTAGTGCATCAGCCATGACGTTGGCTTTCCCTGGGGTGTAAGTTATTCCTAAGTCGAAATCTGTGATCAACTCGACCCAACGTCTTTGCCTGAGATTCAAATCCGGTTGGGTGAAGATGTACTTCAGACTTTGGTGATCAGTGAATATTTCGCAACGATTACCGAGGAGGTAATGTCGCCAGGTTTTAAGTGCATAGACTACAGCTGCAAGCTCTAGATCATGAGTAGGATAATTCTCCTCATGTGGGTGCAATTGTCGTGAGGCGTAAGCAATTACATGTCAATCTTGCATGAGAATACAGCCTAGTCCTTGTCGCGAGGCGTCACAGTAGATAACAAAGTCCTTGGAGAAGTCTGGCGGTACCAGAACGGGAGCAGAAGTCAGGCGTCTTTTCAGTTCCTGAAAGCTGTGCTCACATTGTGGAGTCCATTCAAACTTTTTATCTTTCTTGAGGAGTTCGGTTAGAGTTTTAGCAACTTTGGAGAAGTTTTCGACAAAGCGACGGCAATAACTCGCTAAGCCTAGAAAACTCCGAACTTGCTTGACCGATTCAGGTGGAGTCCAATTAAGGACGGCTTGAACTCGCTCAGGGTTAACAGCAATACCTTTACCAGATATTACATGACCCAGATAGGTCACTTCAGACAACCAGAATTCACATTTAGAAAATTTGGCATAAAGGCGATGCTCTCGAAGTTTCTTCAACACTAGCCTTAGATGTTCGGCATGTTCTTCCTCGTTCTTGGAGTAGATGAGTATATCATCGAGATAAACCACGACGAATTTATCCAAATACTCCATGAAGATTGAGTTCATTAACCGAGAAAAGGTGGCTGGAGCGTTGGTTAAACCGAAGGACATGACGGTGTACTCGTATTGGCCATAACGAGTAACAAAGGCCGTTTTAGGAATGTCCCCGTTTCTGATTTTGATTTGATGGTAGCCCAACCTCAAATCCATCTTGGAGAAGACTGAGGATCCAGCGAGCTGATCATACAGGTCGTTGATCCTGGGAAGCGGATATTTGTTCTTGATTGTGACCAAATTGACAGGTCGATAATCTACAACCATCCGATCCGTACCATCCTTCTTCTTGATGAAGAGGACGGGGCAAGCCCACGGAGATGAACTAGGTCGGATGAAACCCTTTTTCAAGGACTCATCGAGTTGTTTCTTAAGCTCGGCTAGTTCTAGTGGTGCCATCTTGTAGGGTCTTCTAGCAATCGGAACGGTTCCTGGAATGAGGTCTATTACGAACTCAACATCCCTGTCAGGTGGAACACCTGGCAACTCCTCTGGGAAGACATCCGGAAAGTCACGGACTACTGGAACGTCCTCAAAGTCTGGAAAAGGGCTGGCGTTAAGAGAATATAATTGTCGCTTGGCTAATCGGGTCAAGACATTGACTATCTTCCCCGAAGGATGAGTGAGTTGAACAGTCCTAGAGAAGCAATCAATTTTGGCATGATGAGATGACATCCAGTCCATACCCAAAATGATATTAATATCTGAAAATTTAAGGGCTATCAAAGATGCGAGGAAAACAAGTCTGTCGACTTGGATTTCATTCCCATGGCTTACTCTAGAAGTTTGCCATTTGGATCCTAGAGTTTGAATTACCATAGAGGTTGGCATATCACCGAATGCGATGTTATGCAAACGAGCATAATTTTCGGATATAAAAGAACGAGAGGCTCCTGTATCGAAAAGAACAGATGCCGGGTGGCAATTAACAAGGAGCGTACCGAGAACGACGTTGGGATCTTCTTGAGCTTCTTCGGCAGAGATACAGTTGACATGGCCACGTGTAGCGGTGGCCGGCTTGGCGTGGAACACTTTCCCTGTCGGTTTGCCACGGCCAACAGCTTTAGCAGATTGGTTGGGGTTGGTCTGGGGACACTCACGCATATAGTGGCCAGATTCCCCACACTTGAAACAAGTCACGGAACTGGTACGTGGAGGAGCATTGTTGGTTGGACCCCCATAGGGCTTGGCTGGTGCAGACTGTTGAACAGGGCGAGGCGTCTGGAAAGATGGCCTCGGTGTGAACCTGGGTGGCAGGGCGGTGTTGGGCACCCACACGCGGCGCTTCTGAGGACCAGCACCGGATGAGGAACCCATGTCACGGCCATGCTTGCGTGTTGCGTCATAATCAGTCTGACCAGTTTCAGCACTGATGGCCTTGTTAACAAGTTTCTGAAAAGATGTGCACTCATGCAGACGGAGGTCGCGGCGAAGCTCAGGACTAAGTCCCTTACGGAACCTTGCTTGCTTCTTGGCATCAGTAGAAACTTCCTCAGTTGCATGTCGTGCGAGGTTACCAAACTCCTTGATGTAAGCATCCACAGAGAGTCGGCCCTGAGTGAAACTGCAAAATTCCTCACGTTTACGGTCCATGAGACCCTCCGGAATGTGATGTTCACGGAAAGCCTCGCTGAATTCAGCCCAAGTAGTGACATGGCCCGCTGGGCGCATAGCTCCATAATTCTCCCACCATAGACTAGCGGGGCCTTCAAGATGATATGCAGCAAAGGTGACCTTGTCAGCCTCCACTACCAGCGCAGAACGCAGTTTGTGAGAAATACTGCGAAGCCAGTCATCAGCGTCGAGAGGTTCGATGGAGTGGTGGAACGTGGGTGGATGTAATTTGATGAAATCACTGAGTGACACCACGTTAGTCCTCTGATGGTGTGCCATGTTCTGTTCAATACGCTCCAACAAACGGTTGGTCTCCCGCTTGTTTCTTTCGGCTTCCATCATAACCTCGGCTAGGGAAGGAGGATGAGGCAGATTTGCATTCCTGACTTCACTGCCTTCGGCCTGCTCTTGAGGAGCAGGGTTAGTGCGCGTGTTGACCATCCTAGGTAAACAAGACAATGATTTAGTCAGAATGATAAAATTCCGACATAGGATACAAAATGTAAGGAATAACTCGGAATGCAAGATGATCATCCGTATGACATGGTAGATACAGAAACTGCTTCTTTATTCCATCGTCATACACACCATACAGGGTTTAGTACAAGACCAAACAAAGTACTATTACGGTGAAAAGAGGATTACATCTCATCGGAAGGCATCCCAAGCTCCTATACATTATTTTTCTACACCTCCGGAAAGAGTACAAACTAGGTCATATCCCACGAGTCACGCGGGACGATAGACGACACAGCTAGTGCGAACTAGTGATACTACCACTAACTCAGACCGATCCGTAGTAGTCCTCGTAGAAGTCACCTCCATAGCCTGGAAGCTCAACATGATCATCCGGAAACAGACGATCTCGCGGGCTTGTGGACCATAGGGGCTAGGATGAGGTCTTGGACCAACAGACGGTGGCCTGCGGGGACCGCGAGGTGGGGTGATGCCTCCTACATCACGCCAACCCATCACGTCTGGCAGAGCAGATCTCACAGGATAGAGATCGCGCATATCCGAATATCCAGCTTGCACCGCCGGTGCAAACCGAGTCAATGTGGCCCAATGGTCAGCACGGGTATTGAAGAGCTCTAACCTCAAGGCCCGATTTTCACGGTCCTTATCCTCGAGCATCTCAGCAGTGGTGCGAGTCCGTGAATCCTCCTGGGTGGGGTCAGCATAGATAGCCTGGAGATACCCTTGTGCTCCCGGAAGTGATCCTGGCATATACCGGGAATCAGAGTCCCGAAATAGGCCAGACCTGACTCGCATGATGGTCATCATAGAGTAGGCGGCGTCCTGCACAGCCATCTCAATAGTAACCCCGAGTCCATAGGAGCAGTGAAGGGGCTCGGTGGATCCAGGATAAGATGGAAATATCCTGACAGTGCAGAGATACTGGCTTTGATTAAAGTCCCGAAATTGCTCTTCGACCGTGTACTCAGGATACCAACGGTATCCAGCCTCAGTCATTACCCTGACCAACATGGCGGTATGGCCGGGTACATCTAGGCATCGAGTCAGGCGAACCACTTGATTGAGGTCGCGAGTGGCCATCTGAAAGCACAATCATAATGCAAAGGCATTAGAATTTCTAGCAAAATTTCGGCAGCATAACAGCTGTAAATGCTCAAGAAGGATTTTGAGACATTTGACAAAGGATTTCATACACACTCAACATCATCATATCAAAGTTCTGAATCTATCCTAACAACATAACGTGGTAGTAGAACTGAACTAGGCTTGTATCCATCAACCCTATAAGGTACTACTGATTAGTAACACGTGATCCTGATAGAGAGAATAGATCCTAATTCCTTAACCCCCGGTGGAAGGATAGACTGACTCAGATCAGAATGTCATAAGATAAAGGAGTAAAAAGAGCCTTACGTTCCAACCCACAAACAATTCCCCTACATATAACTAAAGAATTTCTAGACTCAACATCGACCAGTTTGGCTTGGAGAACCTACAGGCAGTCCGGCTCTGATACCAACGCTGTCAGGACCCCGACTCGATGACACATCGATCTAGCCTGTAACACCTCATATCACTTTGCGGCCTCACGCACGGTATCCCCACGGGTGTCGCCTTACCTTTGCCCGGGACCGTTTGCGCCTTTTGGCTCACGTATATGATAGTGTCGCTAGCATCCATATGATAAGGAGCCCGGGCTGACATGACTAGTTGTAAACCCAAAGTGGCACAGACTTACAGGGACAGGCATTCATGACCCAGCAACGAACGTGTCGGTCATCACCAAGTGGGCTCGGGCTGTAGCACTGGGCTAACAGGACTCCGGTAAACCGGGCTGTAGCGGGCTAACAAGACTCCGGTACTCAATGCGTGACATTTCCCCGAAGGGACAGACACAGGAACGAAGAAGGACATATGCCGGCCAGCCTAAGTGTTCCAGAGCAGTAGCAAGCTACCATGGCTCAGCGGTAACACTAGGAGACATTTCCCGGTAAGAGAGGCTACTAAAGATAAACAACTAGATAGTCAGATCCCACACATACCAAGCATTTCAATAACATACACACAATATGCTCGATATGTGCAAATACAACATGGCATCACAACATGACTCTACGACACAAGTACTTTATTTAAGGCTCAGAGAGCCATACATAACATACACAAAGGTACGGGTCACACGACCCAGCATTCAAGTCATACAGTCATACAAACCAGCAGCGGAAGTAACTTGTCTGAGTACAGACAACTAGAAGAATAAAAGAGGCTTGGAAAGCCTAGTTATACTACGTGGTCCTTCACAAGCTCAGGATCACCACCTGGGCCTTAGCCTACTCATTGATGTCAACGTCTACGTAGAACCCATCAGAAGGGGTTGCAGCGTCTTCTGTAAAAAATGTAAATTATAGCAACATGAGTACAAAGGTACTCAGCAAGACTTACATCAGATCCTACATACATGCACATTATCAAGAAGGGTTGGTGGAGTTGTTGCAGCAAGCCAGCTTTGACTCTTGGCTAGGCTAACCTACGAGACTCCAACTCGAAATGGTTTTGCGTACACGAGTCCACTACTCACCACTTCAATACACTACCGAGGATCCACCTCCGTCTTCCTACGGAAGAGCCATCCTCGGCACTCACACTTATCTTGAGGCTTTTAGTAGTTTCCATTTACTTGTCTATGAACTGTATAGGCAACCAAGTAGTCCTTTACCGCGGACGCGGCTATTCGAATAGATCATGATAACCCTGCAGGGGTGTACTTCTTCATACATGTTTCCACCACTTAGTGTCTGCACACGACATGTGCTCGACAGACTTCAAGCGAAAGCCGACGTGGGTGTAGACCACGACCTACCTAAACACTTAAGCCTCTAGTCCAGGTTTATCGCCTATCCAGGTTCCATCCGCAGGGAGTCCGGCCGAGGTTTCCCATACGGCCCCGAGCGATGTGAACAGGGTTCCCGAGATACCTAACGAGTATTCGGTACACCGTGCCACGTACCTACCGCATCACAGCCCACCCCTACGGTCAGCGATGTCCACGGCCTCCAGTAGGCTACAAACGCCAGAAACTACATGCAACTCCTGGACAGAGAGCTAGGGTGAATAAGAAGTCGAGCGGGGTCATATTTCAGGGCCCAATGCATGGTAGTAGCTGTATCTTAAATCACACATACAGATCTCAGTGCTTAAGGTCGGCTTCAATAAAACAACCCACCATGTACTCCTACATGGCCTCTCATCGATACCTTTACCAAATCGTGTTCACCACACCACTCTCATTACCGACATAATCATTTCACTCTAGCCATCACCCAGATGAACCAGACCTGACACGACTCTAAGCATAGCAGGCATAGCAAGGTAGGAACAACACATACATATGGCTCAATCAACTCCTACACATGCTAGTGGGTTTCATCTAGTTACTGTGGCAATGACAGGTCATGCAGAGGAAATGCGTTGTCTTAATGCAGTAAAAGAGAGCAGGAGCGAGAACATGGGATTGTATCGATATGATCAAATGGTTGGTTGCTTGCCTGATGGTTCGATGCACTGATACGGTTCTTCGTTAGGGTAATCACGGTACTCCTCGGGGGCAGATCCTGCCGCAAAGAACACCGATATACAACCATCACCAAACAATGTGCAACAATATGATGCATGCATGAAACATAGCAATATGAGTGTGTTGGGCTAATGCAACTAAGACCAGAAGGGTTTGAACCAATTTGAATCAAAGATTCAAATTTCAAACTCAAACATGGCCTCTTAAAGTGCTTTTCCTTGTTCTGCATTAAACATCAAGTTAACTTACTTAGTCATGCATGAAAATAGTACAGATGGATAGATTGGATTTTTCTGATCATTTTTCATATATAATTTGTCTGATTTGGAGTTACAGAATAAAAGTTATGAATTTTTGAAGTTTAAAATATATTCTGGAATTTCCTATATTAGATTAATTCCAGAAAATCAATTATTGCGTCAGCCTGACGTCAGTGTGACGTCAGCAGGTCAACGGAACAGGTCCAGGTCAAAACTGACAGTGGGTCCCGCATGTCAGGGTGATTAAATTAATTAAAGTTTAATTAAAACTAAACCTGTTTAATTAACAGGGCTGGGCCCCACCTGTCATTGACTCAGGGGAGTCAACCAGGGCCCACCCGTGGTCAAACCCGGGTCGGCTGCACAGGCGTTTAGCCGCCGGCGAGCCCGACGCGGCGGCGGAAGTGATTTTTGCCGTTCCGGCAACCAAACGAGCCGCGGAGGCCACCGGAGTGGAGCTGAGGTCGAGCCGCAGCTCTTGGTGGAGTCCGTTGGGGTCGGGGTGGCCGGAGTTGGCGCCGGCGACGACTTTGGCGGCCACCGGGGTTCGGCCGAAGATGAACTTGACGCTAGAGGGGTCGGTGAGGCTCGGGGAGTGGCTAGCTAGATGCTAAGTGACACGGTGAGCATGATGGACACCGTGGAGTGGTCGGAGGGTGACCGGGAGCACGTCGGCGACGAGCTCCACGGCGGTGGGTGCGGTTGAGCTCCGGGAGGTCGCTGCACAGCTCGGGAGCAAGAAAAGGAGGGGGGAAGATGGCTAAGCTCATAGTGAGTGCGACGAAGCCCTTGGTGTGGCCGGAGATGGACCGGAGCGACGATGGCGTTGAAGGGGATCTCCGGCGACGGCGAGCTTGGGCGAGGTCGGTGCGGTGGTCTCGGGCCGCACGAGCACACGGGGCTCGGCTAGCTCGATGAAGTGGACGGCAGTGGAGCTCCTGGACACGGTGGCACGGCGTGGGGTTGACGGAGGGCGTGGCTACGGCGAGGGGGTGGCGGCGATGGCGTCGGCCATGGCGTGGGAGAGCGAGGGAGAGGAACTGGAGAGGAGAGGGGGTATCTGGGGGGTTCGGGGGAGCGAGGGAGGCCGATTCACGACGTTAGCCGGGCGAGGGAGGCGGCGAGGCGGCGAGCAGGTGCGTGGCACCCATGCGGTGCTCGCCGTCGCGCACCTGCCTGCCTGCCTGGCCGGCAAGCAGCTCGCTGGCGCGGTGCTGGGCTGGGCCGGCAGGTGGGCCGGGTGCTGGGCGCCAGGTAAGCTTTTTCCATTTCTTTCTGTTTTCTGTTTTTTTAATACTTCTGCAACTTTGTTGAATTAAATAAAATACTTAGGCTACTCCTAAAATCACCAAACTACTCCTGGTCCATAGTTGGATTATTTCCAACATGAAACATTTTAGTTTGGAGATATTTGAGCATTTAAATATTTTATATAATTTTAAATGCCCAAATTCAAATATTTATGATTTAATTCAAAAACCCTAAGATGGCCTAGGAAAATGTGCATCACTTTTGGCAGAGGTTCTGAACCAAGACAAAAATGATGGGCATTTTAGAAGGGCATTTCAGGTTCATTGAAAAAGTTTTTAGGAAACCCTAGTTGGTTTCAGAGGGGACTGGGGGTTCTGTCATCCCCATTTCAGGTTTCTGGTGAAAGAATAAACATGATGCAACACTCTAATGCATGACTAGCTAGGGTGTGACAGGACTGCTGATGAAACAATAAACACACAAATAGAAGCCGGTCACCTTTGCAGTCTCTCTTAAGACTAACTAGTTGGAGAAGATTAGGCTCGGAGTTGGATGAGGAGGATAGAGCAAAACCAATCTCCCTTTGTGCAGTCGCACTGAAATGTAGAGACGTTGCCCGTGTGACATTTTAGTACAACAGCACAAAACACTCTTAAGAAAAAAAGTGATTTGTGCAGTTCACCAAAAGGTCGCAATAGCAATGACGTGAAATGGATAGCCCTGTTTGCAAAAAAGAGGTAGAAAGGAAACAATTACTAGCCAATAACAGTTGATGACACATGCGATGGCAAAAAAGAAGCATATTCCTTGTCCTAAGGGAAGATAACAACATGGTTGTGTTTGTCTAAAACGGTGTGAGGACAAGAATGCGATATGGAAAGTACGCCGGACGAGCTACATTTTGGGCAAAGAAATATGGAAGATCCACATGCAGCAACGTGGGAAAACGGGCAGTGGAGCAAGGCCGGAGGGGATACCTGGAGGTCGTCGGGATGTGACTAGGTGAGCGGCGGCGGGCGGAATCTGCGAGAAGGTGGCGTAGGCCCTACCGCGCCGGAGCTTGGTCAGAGAGAACGGCGTGTACCGCAGATCGGGACGTGCTGCCTCGGCGCCATAGAACGGAGAAACGATGCACTTCCTCCCTTTCCCCCGGCGGACGGGATGCGGCCGGATCAGTGACCAACGGTGAGAGAGAGAGGCCACCACACTCCCTTTCCCCCGGCTGATGGGATGCGGCCGGATCAGTGACCAACGGTGAGAGAGAGAGGCCACCACACTCCCTTTCCCCCGGCGGACGGGATGCGGCCGGATCAGTGACCAACGGTGAGAGAGAGAGAGAGAGAGAGGCCACCGAAGCCTTGTGTGAGATACTCTGAAGAGCGGACTACCTTTTCCTCCATAAAAATCGTTTTATATTCTGTGTACGTGCCATTGAGCGCTATAACTTTATTTAAAAATAACGCGGCAACGCGTCAAGTCGAACTTTGTTTCATGCACGCGTGGTACACGACCTCCCTAGGTAAACAACCGCTACAGGCGTTCAATTAGCACGTGGGCTGCCATTTCGTAAAGAAATGAGCTCCATCGTGTACCCGCGCGGGTGTGGCTGGGCACGAAGCATGAGTACGTGCACGATGCACCTATTCTCTTCTTGTATACGTACACCACCTACGTGGGGTTGTGTGAGAGAGATACAAACCTAGAGAGATATAGTGTGTGGGTTCTTGAGAGTTTTTTTGTGTGTGTGGGGGGGGGGGTCAATCGAAAAATTTAACATATGCAATGTGTGTGAAATAGAGTCCTGGATATAACATATATATAGAGGGGGCGATCCACGAGAAGAGAGTGGAGGTATCATCGGCTTGAGATGTCCATAGAATCGAAGAGAGGGATGATGTGTGTGTGTGTGCGCGTGCGATCGATAAAGAGTGCCATCGAATTTGTGTGTGCCCACGTCAAAGATATAGAGTAGTTGGCCTACTGGAATGTGAGATGGGACATGTGCAGTTTGTCTCTGTGGCATGGATACCTACCTGCAGCGCTCGACTATCAGTGTGTGGTGGGGGAAGAGGGAGGCACAATTAACTATAGAGGTACAGTGGCTGGTATATGTGTGGAGGAGGAGAGAGGCCTACCTCATGTATTAAGTAGATCGATCTGCCTCATGTATTAAGGGAGATCGATCGGCATCCATGCATATGTGCAGGAGATGAATAAGGTTGGGAGAGAGACAGAGCTAGAGTGTTGGAGGGGGTGGTAGTGGAGTTGCTTCTAACAAATGGTGGGATAGACTTGCTAGACAAACGGAGGGCAGGCCGCAATATGAATAAGAGAGGAGATGGCTGCTTGTTGTCTGTGCACGTGCGTGTGAGAGACGGGTCAGGAGGCATGCACGAATGATGACGGGGGACGAGGTGGCTGTGGTAAGCAGACATAACTACATAGGAAGATCAATCGCCCTTTGTAAGAGAAAGGAGAGACATAACTTGTGAGGTACGTCGATCGATGGGGGGTAGTTAAAGTCGATCTAGGTATATGTTGGGAGATCGATCGGTATACATGCATGTGTGTGTTAGAAGCAAATGAGGCACAAGGAGAAGGATAGAGAGAGAGAGGGATGCATGTAGGAGGTGGTACGAGAGGCATACTATATCAAGGGGGAGGAGTGTGCGAGTACGAGAACGATGAAAAGAGTGGTGGGAGTGAGGCATGGACAGTGACAAGAGAAGAGGGGAAGCTTGTGTTTGTGCTAGGCACACCTGGCTAGAGAGGCATATCGATCGATGTGTGTCGTAAAGAAGGAGTTGGGGGCCTACACACACCGTGGGTGAACGACCTAAAGTGAAAAGACGAATTTGCGCGATGGAGCTAGAGAATGCTGAGGGAGGGTGAGAAAGGATGCGGGCGTGTGCATGCACAAGAGAAAGTTAGCGCTAGCTACAAAGATAAGAGGGTTGTGTGGGTGTAAAAGACGAATAGAGATCATATATACTTCATTATATAAAGCGAATTCGGATATTTGAAGAATTTATCATAGTGTTTCAAACCGACGGATGTGTGAATATATATAACGGTGATACACATGGTGTGGTTATGAACATGGTATACTGCATTTAATATATTTTATCTCTACTCTTATAAAAAACGGAGTTGTTGATGATGGTGTGCCTGCCATCCTGTATTATAGGCCGTCTGATTTATATCTGGCGGATAGCAAGGAAACTATGATGGTTGAAGTTGGCAATAATCATGATTGTAGATTCTTATTGAAATAGAGAAACGAATTCAAATTTAGTTTGAATTGCAGCGGTAGTATAGACATTTGGAATGCACTAAAATGTTGGTATGAATAGGTTACATGCATTATACAGCAAGCGAAAAAATTTAATCGGACATAACATGGATTCATACTCCCTCCTTCCATCTATATAGGGTGTAATGAGATTTTTAAGACCGCCTTTGACTATTGACAAGATTAATAGTACATGACATGCACAATGTGAAAATTATATCATTCAAAGAACCTTTCACAGACGAATTTAACGGTGTGCTTTGTGTAAGTTGCATGTCATATATCATTGCTCTAATATTTGATCAAAGTTAGCATCGAAAAATGCATTAGGCCCTACATAGATGGAAGGAGGGAGTAGCTTTGAATAGCATTTGTAGTAAAACGGGGCAAGATTCTCTCTTTATGTGGTGTGAATAGTTTTATTTTTTTCATTTTCTTTTTGGTTGAGGGAAGTGCGAATTGATTTGGTATGTACAAGTACAATATTACTACACGTTAGGCTTGTCCCTAAAATTCAACCCGCGTCTTGTTATATCCCGAAAATTCAGATATCGTGCTCCCAAAAATGGCGCCTTCACAACCCGCGCCTTGCTATCCCGAAATTACAACGCGCGCGAAAACTCCCTCCAGCTGCCAAATCCTGACACGCGAAATCCCCCTTCTAACCCTGAGCCGAAAGGGCGGCTAGTTCAAATCGGTAGGGGTACTTTTGTAACACACCCTACATTTTGGACAAGCGCGTTCCTAAGTCATGCTTCACCCCCTCCCATCGCCCCCTTTTTGCCATTCGAAATCCCAGGCCGCCATAACCTCTCCGCTCCAGCAGCGAAACCCCACCCTCCTCCATCCGCCACGTCACCGCTGCCCAGCCGGAGCCTCTTCCCCGACGACGTCGTCCACCGCAACAGCTCGATGTCCCTCCTCCACCTCCCCGGATGAGGATCCGTCGTCCATCTCGCCGTCCCGCCGGTTCAGCCGCCCCGTCCTCCACCTCCAAGGAGCTGCTTCAACGATCGCCTCGTCTATCGCGTCTGCTCCATCCCCACAGCGCCGCCTTAACCTGCTCCACCGGAACCGCAACATCCTCACCGACTTCTCGGACGAAGCCGAGGCCTACTCGGCGCCACCAAAGAGGTTGTACACTCATCGCATCGCACCTTCTCCTTAACTCGACCTCCCGGCGCCGACAGTGCTTCATCCCGCACCCCCAGGAGTGGCTACCTTGAAGTCGGCGCCGCGGGCGACATCTCCATGGCGGCTCTCCCCCAGTGCGAGGCCCCTTCGGCGGCGGCGTCCATACCAGCCGGATCTGCTGCTGCTGCTCCGGCTCTCGCTCGATCGCTCGCTCGCCCAACTGCTGCGCTGCTCTCCCCCTCGCTCGTGCTACTGCTCTGCTCCGATTAAGCCACACTTCAGTCGACTGAATCGACTTTTGGGTCAGTTGATTTTCAGGGGTTGGGGGGCTCGCCGGAGTTAAGGAAGAACCACCCGCAGTGGGGACGGGGGCTCGCCGGAGAGGTACCCCACTCTCTATCTAAGGGTTCAGGGTGGGGGCGGGGGCCCTAGAGGGCTGGTCGGGGCGGCGGTGGCGAGTTGTTTCGGGGTGGCGAGGCGGCGCTGGGGCTGGCGGCGAGGCCGGTGGTGGCTGGCAGCTCAGGGGGGTGCAGGTTGAAGATGAACTGCAGGCCCTCCCTAAACTACATGTCAAGTGCCTCTCTGCTACCATTGCGTTCAGTTTCGACAGTAGCATTCAGATTCCACAGTAAATTTCAGTTTCGACAGTTAAGTTCAGAGTCAACAGTTTTTACCTCATCTGTTGTAGTCAGGTGGTTTTTGGTGATGTTAATTTTACATTCATTTTACATCATCTATTGGAGATGCTATTAGAATCCCACTTGAGATTGACGATATCTGTCTTGTGCTGCTTCAGCCTTGACGTCTTACGGCTCACCAGAGCTGCTCCAACGACAGAACGATCCATCACAACAGAGCAGTGCCCTGGACGCCGTCTACAGATTCCTCAGATCTTCCTCCACACCTCCGACAGCCACCTCTGCCTCAACTGCTTCAGTGACCAACCCAATGATGCTGAGGTCGACACGGCTACGGCAAAGAGGTTGTATACTTGTTGCATCACTTATTACTATACATTCACGTCGATCCATTAGGGCTATTTTGGTTCAACGGAAAAACATCGATCCACTGGTTGTTACCATCACTCTAAATTTCTGCATGCTCTCCTTACATAATCTCACCATATTTTTTTCATATGCATGTCAGATATTGTACACAGTCATGCTGAACATGTAGAGAAAAAGAGAAGAGTTTTGCGCGCCAATACAATGTCATGCAGACATCGCTCCATGGTGGGTTCAATCGCAAACCCTCCCCACCCCTCTCCAGATTGTAATCCAGAGGAAGATATCTGTTTTGAGGCAGATTCGGACGCCGCTGACCACTCCTATTTACCCCCAAGGTGTTTGCTCTACCTTGGCAAGATGATGTTAGTCATATCATGCATATGTTGCCTTGCAGTGCCTACTTTTGACATCATATATGTCATCTACTTAGTTTAGACATGTTCTGTAATGCCACCTGTTTAGTTTCTATATCATATATGGGAATTATGCAGTCTCATGTCTTTTAGCCAGCCATAATATATGTGAAATGTGCAATGCCATCCTGTTTAACCAGGCATCATATATTTGAATGATATCTTGCCCATCCTTTTCTTCATTACATTTCCATTTGTCGACAATGTTTGTACATTAAACTACTCTTCTTGTGAATCAGCCATTTGGGTGGGAGATGGAAAAATCTAGAGTGAAAACAAGGCCTTCAGAGCAGACAATGCTACCTGTCGAAGCAGATCTCTTGTTGGGTCCCGATAGCTCCTCAGAGATGGATTCAGAGACAGATGACCAGTCCTATTCCCCCACTGAGGTGTATGCTCTAACTTGGCACGGTTATACTGCTCATATCATGCATACGGTGTCTTGCATTGCATAGTTTAGGCATCATATACACAATATTCAACACCATGTTCTTAGTTCAGACATCATATCGAATGCCCTCTGTTTAGCATATAAATCACATATGTGAATTAAATGATGTGATCCTGATTACTTAGATAACATGTAGGTGAATTATGTCACGCGATCCTGTTTAGTTATTCATCATATCTTTGAATTATGTTATGCTATGCTATCCAGTTTAGATAGACATCATATATGTGAAATTATGTCATGCTATCCGTTTTAGTTAAACAATATACATGTCAACTATTTCATGCTCTCTTTTTTCCACACTATCTATTGCATCTGTCTCTCATACAATATCTATACATTCAACTATGTTTCCTGTTTATCAGCCATTTGAATTGGAGCGGGTGATGCCAATATCTAGCGGACTAAAAACACGGTCTTCAAATAAAACAGTGCTACCTCTTGGTGGAGATAGCACCCCGGTTGTACATGCACAAGAACCAGCCCTACCACACATAACTCAAACTCTCGCAGATTGTACCCCTACTACGATGGACAGAGAACCAGCTTCACCCAATCTAACCCCAACCCCAGCCAATAGTAACCCAGTTCCTGTTGACACAGCACCATCTCCACCACAGATCTCCCAAACAAGAGCAGTTAGTAAGGCAGCTCCAGTGCCCAAAGGGCCAGTACTATCACGGCGAACCCCAACTCCACCAGTTAGTACACCTATTCCTGTGGAGGAAGCATAACCAGCTAGTCGTAGTTTAGCATCTATCGCATTTGATGTTGTTAAATCGTATGTGCGTATCTTCCCATCTTGGAAATATTATACTGAAGATGAAGGAAAATGTCAGTTGCAGGTGTTTGTCCAGAAGTTATGTGTAAGTAATGTTATTCATGGCAATTACTTTGCTTCGTCCCATACATCCTACCTCCATGATGGTTATAATACATCAAATTTTTCCATTTTTCTCTATAGAGAAGGACCGATTTGGAAACTCAGGATGAGGTAGCCTGTGCTAATACCTCTGCTATCTTCAAGAATGATTGGTGGCAGTATCGGAATTACCTGAAGAAAACGTACTTCACCGGCAAAGAAACTCATCAAATTCCCTTACGTTCTCCTGAGACACATTTACTGGACGATGACTGGAAACACCTTGTTCTGTACTGGTCCCAAACCAAGAATGTGGTAAGGTCTATGAGCTCATTTTCTATTTCTAAGTATTATATTCTTGCATCTTATTGTACTCTGTTCATGTAGAACAAGTGCCTAAACCTGAAGAACAACTATTCTAATTTAAGATTCCATTGCTAGCATAGGACATAGATATATGTTTGTTTGATGCTTTTATTATGTACTAGTACTTGGCAATAGAAGACTTGGTAGTTTAATCCTGTCCACCTTACTAATGAACTGGTTCACCGAAATGAGTTTCATATACTAGTACATGCTAAACTTGTTATGTGCCTACTTGTTTCTTCTTTTAGAATGCTGACAGAATATTGGAGAAGAGTGCCTTATTAAGCAACGGTAAAGGAAGTAATGCATATAAGGTTCAAGATAGTGACACATCCTGTCTTGGTTTAGTGTTGGAGTTACTGGCCACTACCGCTTGCACAAGCTATTCAAACTCACTGTCTGAATCAGTTCGGTTTCTTGAGTCTCAACTACAAGCTGAAGGACATCGATCAGCTATGCTGCGACAAGAAGCGGAAGGACTGCGGAAGTCCCTGGAGCATTCAGATGCATACTTTCTGGTGCAACAACAAGCGTTGGAGGATTTTAGCGCCAAACAGGACAAAGCTAATCAGCTTGCTAAGCTTATTGCCAGCATGGTGGATACCCAGGATAACGTTTCTTGAGCTCTTCTGAAGTTGTTTCAGTTATGCTCTTATTTTGCTGCCGCGTTTATTTGCATTGGTGGCCAATTTTGATGGCCAGTGTATATGATATGCTGCTTTGTTCCCTATATTTGCACTGGTGGCGAACTTTGATGCCCAGTGGATGTAATATGTGTAATAGCCGTGATAGCCTAGCGTTAGTTGCTTGCTTATTTATTTCCTTATTGTCTTGTTTATTTATTTGCTTGTAGTCATTGTAGTTCTTTTTCCGCGGTTAACTAGTGGCTGCAATAACCTATTTTTTAAAACTAGGCCACAATAACCATGGGCTAATATTTACTGTAGTGACACTGGGCCTCCTACGGGACGTAGAAACAGTGGGCCTTCTACGGGCCGTAGAAACAGTGGGCCTTCTACGGGCCATAGAAACAATGGGCCTTCTACGGGCCGTATCATCAATGGGCCTTATACGGGTCGTATGATCGATTGGCCAAACATGGGCCAATAACATGCCGCATTATGGCCGTAAACGGGCTAGAGTTGGAATCATTCGTTCATGGGCCGACCGTAACAGACCATCGTTAATAGGCCGTATTTGATGACGCTATGAAAACGACCCAACGTATTAACGGACCACAAACGGGCCGACTGTAACCACGGGCTAAATTTGGCCCCACAAGCAGAAAATGACAGTAACGGGCCGTAAGTAAACGAATGCTGGAAATGAGCCCAAGAATAAATGGGCTCTGAGAAGGCCGAAAGATAACATGGGCTGGAAACGGCCCAACGGAATAATGGGCCGTTAATGGATATAAAGTGATACACTGTTCATTACGGGTCAGTTTCACCACGGGTCGTTAATGGGTGTAAAGTGATACACTGTTCATTACGGGCCAGTTTCACCATGGGCCGTTAATAGGCCAAGAGTTACATAGGGCCTCATATGGGCCGAAAGACGTCATGGGCCATACATGGGCCAGAAGTGAAACGGGCTGGAATCATATTGGATGGCCGAGATGACGCTACTGGGCCTAATTCATATAGGGCGTAATGGGCCTTGGGTTAGCGGGCTGTAAATGGGCTATATGCGAACAAGCCGTTAATAGGCTTCCCATGGGCCGGCCCGCCACCTTTTGACCAAGTCAAACGGGCCGGCCTTTTCACAGGAATGGGCCTCTGTTGGGTCGTGCCACGTGTCGACGTATCATAGGCGCCTTTCGTCCAATGAGTGGTTGACATCTGTCCCAACGATGAGCCGACACGTGTTTCCTCCAGCCAATGATGATTTTACACGTGGGAAATCCCCATTGGTCGGGGCTGTTAACGGGTTATCGGATCCAAAACCCGACCTGATAGCTTAACGGCGTTCCGTTACGGTGGATGCCACGTGTCGGTCACCCTTGACGAAAGCACTTCTGTGACACGCGATTTATCGTCATGGAAGTAGACACTTCCGTGATGATAACTTTGGTAATGTCATGGAACACTTCTACGACAGCACAGGTATGACTATCTTGATTCTGTCATAAATTTGTCATGGATGTACATGCATGACAAAAAAAGCGACCTACTGTGATAAACACGTATCGTCACGGAAGTGTATTTTTTTGTCGTGTTTGTGCCACTTGAAATGTTCTTGTTGAAGTTGGGCCTTGAGTTCTTCTTGATCCAAAATTGCCCTGAAGTAAGGGCCATGTGTTCATGATAGGCATACTTCGTATCTTCGAGGTTAGTCTCCTCTTCTTCCTCTTCGTCCTCTTCCTCCATACTAACCTTGGCCTTTAGAGGAAGGTTGGGTTTCTTTACTCGTTGAGAGCGAAGTACCACATTGTCGGCGGTCTTGTCCAAGATGCTCATAGCAACAAACTCATCCAACACATCACTTGAGGACAAGGTGTGGAAGTCCGGCCTTTGAAGAATGACGGAGGACATGGCTTTGTGGTAGGGCATCATTGCCTTGAGGAATTTGTGCTTGATCCAATTGTCATCCGTGTCCTTGCTTCCATGATCTCGGAGCGAGACCGCGAGTTTGGTTACCCTCCGATAGAGCTCACGAGGTTCTTCATCTTCTTTCATTGCAAACTCATCGGCTTCATCTTGCACCACTTCATAGTTGGAGCGTTGAATGCTTGCGCTTCCCCGGTAGAGGGAAACCACTTGGCGCCAAGCATCTTTGGCCAAGGAGTAGGGCCGGAGATGAGGAAGGTCTTCGGGTGGGATAGCTTCTTGAATGATGAAGAGAGCATTCTCATTGAATTGATTATCCATGGCTTCTCTAGGAGTGAAGTTGCTTCGGTCATGCGGATAGAAACCTTCTTCAATGATTCTCCAAAGGTTAGTGTTCACATGATTTAAATGACGCTTAAAACGATAGACCCAAGAGTCAAATTCAACATTCTTCTCAATCTTAGGGGCCGGCCCGGCATGATTCAAATGAGTGGAAGGGAGACGTCCACCATAAACAAGTGGAGGTTCCACATGGGCAAAGATGTCGGTGCCACTCTTAACACTAGTAGGAAGGGCTTTCTCGCTAGTAGCTTCCCCCTTGTCGGAGGTAGCATCCGTCACCTTGTTGGCGGGATCACCCACTTTCAACGGTGCGGTGGAAAGTTTAAACTCTTCTAAGAAATCTTTAAACATGCTTTTAACCTCGGTCGTCATGGAGGTTTTCAATGTGTCCAACGCCACATTGAACTCCTCACGAGAGACCGCGGTTCCCCCCATCTCCCGTAGAAGATACCGGATTTGCACCAGAGTGCTCCTCCTCACCTTCTACGACGTCAACCATACTCTTCGGACGGTAAAGTCCTTAATAAAGAGACGAGGCTCTAATATCAATTGAAAGGATTGATATGGTTGACTAGAGGGGGCGGGGGTGAATAGGCAACTAACAATTTTTAGCTTTTCTTTAATAATTTAAACTTTGCATCAAAGTAGGTTGTCTAGATATGCAACTAGGTGAGCAACCTATATGATGCAACAAAGATAGGAACACAAGCAAGCAAGGGATATATAACAAATAAGCTTGCACAAGTAAAGGAACGAGATAACCAAGAGTGGAGCCGGTGGAGACAAGGATGTGTTACCGAAGTTCCTTCCCTTTGAGGGGAAGTACGTCTCCGTTGGAGCGGTGTGGAGGCACAATGCTCCCCAAGAAGCCACTAGGGCCACCGTATTCTCCTCACGCCCTCACACAATGCGAGATGCCGTGGTTCCACTATTGGTGCCCTTGGAGGCGGCGACCGAACCTTTACAAACTAGGTTGGGGCAATCTCCACAACTCAATTGGAGGCTTCCAACGACACCATGAAGTTTCACCACAATGGACTATGGCTCCGCGGTGACCTCAACCGTCTATGTGCTCAAACACCCAAGAGTAACAAGATCCGCAAGGGATTAGTGGGGGGAATCAAATTTCTCTTGGTGAAAGTGTAGATCGGGGCCTTCTCAACCACACCCTAGCAAATCAACAAGTTTGATTGGCTAGGGAGTGAGATCGGGCGAAAATGGAGCTTGGAGCAACAATGAAGCTTAGGGTTGGAAGAGGTAGTCAACTAGAGGAAGAAGACACCCCTTTTATAGCTTAGGACAAAAATCCAACCGTTATCCACCTACCAGCCCGCGACCAGCAGTACTATCGCCCCAGACCAGCGGTACTACTGCAAGGCCACGCGGTACTTCCGCTTGCTGATAAGCGGTACTACCACAAGGCCACGCGGTACTACCATGCGGACCCGCGGTACTACCGCAGTAGCAGCAGCAGCTAGGGCAGACCTGTAGCACAAGGGCTAAGGGCGGTACTGCCGCGGGCGCGGTATTACCGCTCCCCCTTGCGGTACTACCGCAAGGCAGGAAACCCCTAGCCTGGGAAGAGCGCGGAAAAAGAAACATCCGTGCCTACTTCCGCTAATAAACGGAAGAAGCAAAAATTCGACACAGTACTACCGCAGAGGAACGGTACTACCGCCAGGCAACTGAGCTAGGCCGCGCACGGTACTACCGCGCAAGGGATGCAGTACTACCGCAGTGGTGCAGATGTAAAAAATTACATCCGCCCTTACTACCGCGAAGGAGCGGTACTTGGCCTGGGGGCCACGGTACTGTGGCTCCAGAGGAGCGATAGTACCGTGGGCACCTGTGGTACTACCGCGCCAAAATGCGGTACTACCGCGGGTGCCTGCGGTACTACCGCTCAACGAGGAGCAGTACTACCGCAAGTCCACCAACAGCAGCCAGGACAAGGAAAAGAGGATCAACGGAGGATGCTCCAAAGTGCAGGGGAAAGGAGGGGACAAAAAAGAAAACGTGTACGTGATGATTCCACCCAAACCTTTCCGACGCGAACCCCCTTTTGATCAGGACTGGGCGTTCGGTTAAACCGAACCGTTTGGTCCGGTTCTCTGGGTTTTGAACAAATTCGGTTTTGGAAAAATAGTAACCGATCGGTCATGTGAAAAAACAGCTAACCGAGCATTCGGTGGACCGAGATTTCGGGTCGGTCCTGGGTCAAGGCCGAACTCACCGATATATTAGAGAACGAGAGCAAAAGCATGCACACTTCTGAATTTAATCAACAAATAAACCTTGTGTACACACAAGAAGTAGATCCCGTGAGTAGAAAAATCAGATCCTACTAGCGAAACCATCACGTGAACTCATCAGCATCTCACGGGCCTATCAAGAAGATCCAAAATCATAGAAAGAGGAGGCAGAAGATCAGAGGAAAAAGACATGCGCAGGCCGGAGGGCACCACCGCCGCCCGCTGGGTGCAGTCGTGCAGATCGTGGAGAAGCAGAGGCGGCGCACTGGCTGCTAGTCGTGCAGATCGGGGAGAAGGAGAGGCGGCGCACTGGCTGCTAGGGTTAGGAGTTGTGTGGGAAATCGATCGGGAGTGGAGTCAGAAGCGTAGCAGTTAGTAGGACGGGCCGCTGGAGGCTGCGTACAGAAGCAAGACTTGAGATGTTAGGCTGTGGGCTGAGCTGAGATTTTACGTAGACGTTAGTCCATCTGATCGGTCTCATCGGTTATTTCGGTTAACCAAAGTAGAAGACCGAAATTTCCAAATTATTTTCGGTTTTTACAAAGTGCAGACCGAATTAAAGACTGAAATTCTCGTTTCGGTCTATTCGGCTTTGGTCTCGGTTTTTTCGGTTCGGTAGTTCGGTGCTCGGTTAATATGCCCAGCCCTACTTTTGATAATACGGCTTTCTTACGACTCAAATCCACCAAAAAGAAACGTAGAAACGATGCCGTCTTCAACAGTCTTCGAGGGGCACCAAAACGTCTTGTGCCTAGCGATGAAACGTCTGGGAAACTCAAGACACACGATTAGTCCGTAAAAGCATTGTCATCAATCACCAAAATATCTTAGGGATAAATATGCCCTTACACCAATGTACAATTTCAACTCACACATTAAATATTTTTTGATAAACTTTTGATATTTTTAAATACATTATGGACATTTTGAAATTAAATGTTTTCAAAACTTTTTTTAATACATGGTAATGTTTTTTCAAATACATGTTTTACATTTTCTTAATGACAATAAACATTTTACAAAAACTACACTAACACTATTTTACATGGTTCAACATTTTTAAATTTGCATACACTTTTTTCTAATACATCTCACATATATTCTGTTAAGGTTACGACACATGTTTTTACAAAACAAAAACATTTTTTGACATTGTACACACTTTTTTTTTGAAAATGTCACAAACACACTTTTTGAAACTCGTGAACATTCTTGAAATGTTACACTTTTTTGAATGTACGAAACATTTTTTTGATTCACACAAATATTATTATACATTGTTATAAACATTTGTTTGAATTGTCCTTAGAATTTGTGGTATTTTCTGGAGGTCACAAAATATTTTCAGGTTTCATAAAATGTTTATCTATCAAAAAGTGTTCGCAATTAAAATTTTTGCTCAGGTTTCAGAAAAAAAACAATTATGTTTCAAGAAGTGTTTGCACTTTAAAATTTTGTTCAGGTTTCAAAAAATGTTTATGTTGCAAAATGTGTTCACTTTTTCAAAGTTGTTGGTTTTTAAAAATTGTTCGAAATTTTTAAAAAGTTCTCGCACTTTATGAAATGTTCGAAGATTACAGAAATAAATATGTTTTCAATACTTGTTTGCCCCTAAAAAGAGTTTTCAAAGTTCGACGCGTTGGTTTCTGCTTAAATATTTTCGGCCTCTTATTATGTCAGTCATTATCGTCTACTGTAGTGGGTAGGAAATCAGGTCAACAATGCCAGGTCCCAACTTTGACTCCACGGCATTTTTTTTGGAATTATTACCTCGCATGTTAAGAAAAAGGAAGAAAGAATTTTTACATCTCGTGTGAAGAAAAAAAAACTCGTTTCATGTCTGGTGGGCCGGCCCAGTCGATTCCGCAGCCAACAATCCGAAATATTTTGAAAAGCATTATTTACGAAATTCCAAAAACGTATTAAAAATGTGACACAATTTTGAAAATCAAAAATATTTTTCATAGCATCTGAAAAACTGTTGGAATTCTGAAGATATTTTGACAAATGTGATTTTTTTGAAATAGTGAACAGTTTTTAAAATGTGAATAGAATTTTAAAATTCGAAACATTTTCTAAAAAACACCATATGAATTGAATTTGCGCCAAAAATAACAGCAGGAACATTTTTAAACTTCCGAACAATTTTAGAAATGTGTGAACATTCTTTGAACTTCACGAATTCCCAGTTTGGGCCGGTCAGGATTAGTGGGCCGGCCCAAATTCTTTTCGATTAGAGTAGCTGGTTATCCCGGCCAGGATTGTTGTATTCCCAGTTTGCCAAACAGGTCTAGGGTACAAAATAGACCGGGATTACAAATTCAAAGTGCCAATTTCCGGGATCAAAGTTTTTGGTTTGATTTAGCTTTTGTCTACAACTTCAAGGTTTATTTTGGACTTTTTCCTTTGAAATCATAAATAACCTTCCTGCACTGCAACCACGGGAACGAAGAATTTCTTTTCTTTTGTAATACTCGATCCGACGGCTCGGGCTCTAGAGTAACCTGCAAGGCTGGGCGTCACTCTGTGCATTTGAAAACCGAACCAAAAAACCATACCGAAAATAAGCCGAATCAAACCAAATTTATGGTTTTTATGGGTTCTGGTATGGTATAAATTTTTCATATCGATTTGAACTTTGGTTTTTACGGTATATATCAAAAAACCGAACGGTTAACCAAATAAACCAAAGTAAAAAATAATTTTATATTTCTTGTGATAAACAACCATACAAGTTGTCATTTTTCTTGTACATGAGTCAAATTCACTACTAAGCACGTAATTTTTTCTTGTAACATAGTCATTTTTCTTTTTTTATAATGCTAAGCACGTACATAACCATCAACAGATGAATCAATGCATGCATATATACTTATATATAGTTATATACCATTTGGGTAAAACAATATGTGTTTTGAGTCATACATTTGCAAGTTATTATTACGACATTTTCAAATTCACGTTAACTTTGATTATTATGGTATATACCGAAACCATACCGAAATAATTTAATATATACCAAAACCGAATTGTATTTTAATTTCATACCGTATTTACCGAAGTATTAATATCATACAAACCGAAAAACCGTATAAACCAAACCATGTAAACCGAATAAACCGAACGCACAGAGTGAGCTGGGCGCCTGGGCCCAACCCAACCTCTCTGCCCCGTCGCCGTCCATTCACACGCCACGCACGGGACGATGCTTCGATGCCTTAAGGCACCTACCTTTATGTCTATAATATGTGAACCCAACAGATAGCTGGCCCACATGTCAGCCCAAAAACATGTGCCTTTGCACCGAAGCTGTGTCCTCCGCACGACGTCGTCACCGCCCGCCCGGCTAAGCCACCGTCCCGTCCCCGCGGTATTTCTTTCCTCTCCTCCAAGACACCACGCCCGCCCCTCCACCAGACTCCCGTCGGCATTTATACCTCCGGCGGCACACGCATCGTACACACACAGAACCGCGGCCAGCCCATCGACCGCCCGATCCCCAGATCAGGAAGCAAAGCTGAAACCCCAGTCGAATCGGAAACCTAGCGCCATGTCTGCCACGGCGGGGGACGAGGCGGCGGTGGCGGAGCGCCTGGAGGCGCTGCGGAGGAAGCTGGGCAAGAAGCAGCACTTCGAGGAGGCCGTCGCTGACCTCGCCGCCACGCTCCGCGACCGCTACGCCGGCGCCTCGCCCGCCCTCCGCGAGTCGGTAAGGCCGACCCGACCTCACCTCCGCCATCCCTTCGAGAGATTATTAGTTTGGTCGTAGAAGGGAGAGGTTGCCGCTTTGCATGGATCTAGGAGGAGAGGATTTGGGGATGGGAAATTCGATTGGTGCGGAGCCGGATCGTGCATAGTATCCAAATTACATTTGTTCAGATACAACTGTCGAAATTAGCAGCAAGGCTTCGGTTAGTTAAGCTGCGCCCGTTTTGGTTGAATCAACCAGCAATGAACGCTCTGCTTCGGGTGATAGATGATGGCCATTCCAGTTTCAGAGTTCTTGGGTATTCTCAATTACCCAAGCAGCAGAAAGTGTTAGTACTGTCTCTACTGCAGCTGGTGTGGTATGTAGGTAAAACTACGATTCTTAACCTTATTTGATCCGCTGAAGCTAGCCTCAGCATCGATTTGCTACAGAAATCCTTGCCTAGCATCCGAGGTGGACCTTGGAAATAACTTTATATACTAAGGTGCCAAGCCTAAATCATGTTAACCAGTGTCTGGATTAATCATTTTTAACTAATGTTTCCTCAAAACAAAGGAACCAACCAATATGACATATCTTATAATTGTTGAAAACTAGCGCAATATATGGATAACCTATTTAAGGCAATTGTTTTCCATGTTCTATATGAACAAAAAACTTGTGATCATGGGTCTAATGAGTTAAAATCGCCAAATAACAAGAACTAAAATACCATTGAAATGAACAGGGTTATATGTACATGATGTGATGAAGAGAGTAATATAGCTGTGCCATTTGACTTCCATGGCTGGATGCACTTTGTATTGTCAGCATAAACAAATATATGGTCATGAACAGTCACGATTGTGCACACCACATGTCACAAAGGCATCAGACTGGAAGTATAAGACTGGGAGTTCAAAACAGATGTTAGTGGGGATATTTGCCATAGAGAGCATTCGGCTATGGAGAGTATTTCCATTATCTCCTGAACCGATCTTCTTGGTACTCGGTACAAATGCACCTAGCACTGTTTTAGATGGAAATGTTCTCATGGAACATTCTTTTTGCCTACTATACAGCCCATGACTCTGCGAGCCATGTTATCATTTTACGGGTTGCTGCGCGCTACAATCCAGTTTTCTTTTTCATGCCTGTCATCCTATTTTTCTGCCTTGTTTTGTTGTCATTCATATATGTGAACTACTTTTTGCAGATGTACTCTACGGTTTGCCGTGTTGCAACCGTCCTTCAAACTAGATATACAGCACCTGGATTCTGGCGTGTTGGTCTGAACCTCTTTGTAGCAACAGAGAAGCTGTTAACTAATCCTGCTGAAAAGGAACGCCTGAAAACCTGCATTTTGAGGGCCCGGGAGCATCTTGATGAAAAAGAAAATGAGGAGTCAATGCCAACCAACAGAGAACCAGGTATGTAATCAAGATTTTAACTTGTGAATTTAGTAACACATCAATACTTAGCATGAATACATTTATGAAATTCCACAAGGCAACATTCTCATGGCACATCCCTTGCTGGTAATTCCTGTATTGATTGGTCTGGTTGTGTTCTGGCAGCGATGTCAATAATAATTCAGTTTGTAATGTCCATAGTTTAATACTCCCTCCGGCCTCCGTCCCATAATATAAGAGCGTTTTTGACACTACACTAGTGTAAAAAACGCTCTTATATTATGGGACGGAGGGAGTAGATGGTATTACGTGCTATATCATGGCAACCTGTATAAACATAGGAGACATTTGGCCATATAAGCCTTTTTGTGTGCTTACTTTGGTTACGTCAAGTGTCTGTCCTCAGAAGTCTTTACCCTTTGAAATATCTACTTACTAATAAGATGTTGCCTTTCCCAGACACTAGATTCCTTTTTGAAGGCCACCTTACCGTGGGACAAGAACCTCCTCCTCCAGCATGGCTTGTCGCCCAGAATTTAACACGAGAATTGAACATCTTAGCGGAACCTTCTGGAGATCAAAACGGGAACAACACTAGAACGGAGTTGAGGCCTGAGGAGATGACACCTGCTATAATGAACTTCTTAAACACCTTATCAGGGGACGCGGAGCTTGAGAGTGCCTTGGAAGCATCACTGCAGGTAGGTTCACGAGGACCAATTTTTTTGGTGCCCATTTTCACATCTTAACCTTTCTATATTTAGTTTGTTGATGCACACAATGTTTTTGGTATCTTCACTAACCATAGAAGGTATACAAATATAGATTTTGGCGTTCTAAGTGCTATAGTAAGAACAAATTTGATAAATTTGTTAGTATCTTATCCAATGTGTATTTTACAATAGTTTGTGAGTTACCTTGAGCCTAGCCTGCACCACACGTGAGTGGTGCTGAATTGCTAAAATCAGAGATCAGCAATGTTTTGATGGATTTGGAACTCTGCTATCTTTGATGACCTACATTCTCAAATTTACAGAGCCTTGTTGTTTGCTAAAATGGGATGTGCCAGTACAATTGATTTGCAACTTCCTAGTGCTGCTATCACAAATCTGTCATGATGGAGAGTCTATTGTGCGGTTCTCAAGTATTTGATATTTGAATATTTGTACGAATCTTGAGTATGGATCTACTATTGGCAGGGTATCACTGCGCAGCCCAAGGTACCACCGGCTTCAAAGGAGGTCGTTGCTAATCTCCCGGTTGTAACTGTTACTGAAGAAGTCATTGCTAGGCTGGGCAGCGAGACTGAGTGTGCTGTTTGCCGGGAAAACTTGGTTGTGGATGACAAGATGCAGGAGCTGCCGTGCAAGCACCTTTTCCATCCTCCTTGTCTCAAGCCGTGGCTGGTAATTTTGCTCGTACACCCTCATAACCATTGCTCTTGAAGCGACATTGATCATTGTACAATTCAGCGCAGCTAACTGATCTTGATGGCCATCCCGCAGGATGAGAACAACTCATGCCCGATCTGCCGGCACGAGCTGAGGACGGACGACCATGCGTACGAGAGCCGGAAGGAGCGGGAGCGAGAGGAGGAGGAAGACCGGAAGGGAGCGGCCAATGCTGTCAGGGGTGGGGAATTCATGTACATCTGATATCTGAAGGGGAATTACTGTTTCTGCTAGTGAGCAAATCGTAATGTGACCAATCTTATCTGCTCGGTCGTGATGCCTGAAATTAAGCATGTCTTGTGTTGTTCCCAGATTCACCGTGTCCCTAGTTTGTCACCAGCTTATCAAGCACAACAGGAAGTCATTAGAATTTACTCCAGAAAGCTTGCCATAGTTCACATCACATATGAAATGGGTACCCTTGGGGAGCGGCAATGCATAACTACGTCATGTAATTCACCTTTCCTTTTTGCGGGGAATGCGATTTACTTGAATTTGCTTAAATATTACACCGACAAGAATCATAGTGCTGCAGTGGTATTTTAGACGGATGATAATGATGGATCACATCTGGAAAAACATCCATTGGTAATACTCGTGCCAGATCATCGAGCCTTTGGCCCAGTTATCATCTCATGCTGTAGTACTCCCTCGGTTTTTTTAATCCGTATATAAGGTTTGGTCAAAATCAAACTTTGCAAAGTTTGACTAATTTTATATTAAAAAATATAAACATTCACAGTATAAAATTAATATTATCAGATGCATAATGAAACGTATTTTCACATTATATAGTTTTAGTATTGTAGATGTTCATATTTTTTTAATATAAATTTGGTCAAACTTTATGTAATTTGACTTTGATCAAATCTTATATGCGAAGTAAAAAAACGGAGATAGTACGTTATGTTTCTACACACCTGTCTGCACATGTGCTAATTTTCTTGTGGTTCAGTGGATTCGCGGAAGGCGGATTTTGCACAGCCACATGCATATGCACCAAGTGTGGGATGCACAAAGCGCAGAATTTTGGAACTGAGCATCCCCCAAGGCTGGACCACCATGACGTTTGTTCCCTGCTGTCATTTTTCTTTTTGGCGAGATTAGTTTATCGTAGAGCTTAGTGCTACGTTCGACTCCCCATCTTTTATCTTTGAGATGAACACCACACGTCGCCTAATAACGATCTTGATTGAGACACAAGCATCAAATCTAAGGACATCTTTCACGCCGACCCTCGAAACAGCCTCATCACGTAGGACTCCGACATCCCCGGCCCACTCAAATTCTTCCTCCCGGTCTCAATCTCTTTCACTCAGCGCCTGCACCCCCTTGATTTGCAACCACACTCTCAACGTCCAATGCTTCTGTCGTACCTCTCCGGTAGCCTAGGCATTGCCGGGCATCCGCAGCCCCCACCCACGCGCCCACTCTCCTTATACTACGGTGCCGTCCACCCAGGATCTGTGTGTAGTCAATTACCCTTGGCCCTCCTGTCGACACCGTCCATGATGGACACCATGCCCGACAGGTGTTCGATCAAATGCCATTGAGCTTATTTTGAAACTTCACATCCTTTTTTAGAGTAAGAAGAATGACGGAGTACTCGGTGAGGTGGGATGAGTTGTTGTGCGATGCGTGGTTGGATGTATTTGCCGACTTCGTAGGCAGGAGTAGAAGGCAGACCTTTTGGCAGTGCCATGGTTCGTTTCATGCACAAAAGCACATTGCGCCTTATGACATGCACATCATCCATGAGCGCAATGTCAAGTCACTAGCGTATTGATGGTACACCAACCAGTACTCCGTCACGAAGTTTTGTGGCGCAGTTGATCGGCTGGAGGCAATGTGGGCATTGCGTGCGGTAACGATGGAGACCGTAAGTTTTGCTTCTTCTTGCTCTACATGTTGATTGATTCATTCATTCACTCAATGTTGTTGTCCATGTTGTGTAGCCTGCACGCATCGTAGTGATGTACTACAAGTTAGAGGGCAGACCATTCACGTACATACATTGTTGGATGAAGCTCAAGGGACAGTATATGTGGGACAACATGATCCATCCATGAAAAACTTGTTGTTCAAACTTGTTGAACAGCCGGTTAATCTCGTTGAATTTGAACTATTGTTGTACTAGACATATTTGCATGCTATTTATGGATGATTTGTGCTATTTAATTTATATTCGAACTTTGATGAATTCTATCGTGTTTGATGTAATGTGTCTGGTTAGTTGAAATCCGATGTGAAACATATGCGGATAACTTTGAATGGCCGACTCTCGCATCTGTGTTCGCGGACGGGTGCGATGTCAAGTTTAGGGGTCAGTGTTGGAGATGCCCTAAGCCTATGGTTTTACCTTTGCCCGGGTACACCAAACTGGACTAAGAATCCAAACAATGCTTGACTCTCGTTGGCCACTCCTTAAGTTTTGTTTGAAACTAGCATAGTGCATGTGCGTTGTTACAGAGTCGCGTACATGATCAAAAGACGTCAATATCTCGCAAAAGAAAGTAAATGTCTTGCATGATTCATGATTAAGAATGGCAAAAATGCAGTAAGTGGGATGCGGTAGGCATCGAAGAATTTGTTGTGACCGCAGTAGGCCATTTGGAAGATTTAAAGTGAGACAACATTTCAAAATTTGTAAACATGGGAGAATGGGCATTACAATTTGTTCGCTCCCCTATGGTATGATATCAAACTTGAAACAATTGATTGGGAAGAGAAACTAAAACTAAAATCATGGTTTTGAGTTGTAGTCTTATTTTTGCAATTGTTATTTGTGTCTTCTACATGAGTGTTGGTTTAAAATAAAGTAGTAGTTTATTTGTTTATTTGTGTTAGGCCCAGCACATGAATAAAGTATAATTATTTACATGTCTCTTGAAAGGTTGCTACTTCCCACATGTGAAGAAGAGTGTATTTGTTTATTGTCAAGGTTGTTTGCCCCACTGGTGAATTTACCACCAACTTTAACCTTTATAAGCAGGAAAGACTAGGGCTTTATTCTAAATTCATGTGCACTTGTGATCTATCGTCTTTATGTTTGTCTTTAAACCCTAAAACCTTTTTGATTTGGATTTTCATTTTTAGCAAAGTCACACCATTTACTATAAAAATAATACCAAAATGGCATCTTATACCTAATATTTATCGAGAAAAATAATAGTCAGTACAATGGAATGACAACTGGAGATAGATCAACCAGTACAAATAGTGTTACACTACAAAACATATTGCCGTCTTCTTCCTCTGATTGTACACGGTCTATCTATCGGAGATTAAAAATCACTGGACTAACAGTAAAGGAAGGGATACCTATAAGCGCCTTCACCATCCTAGGATTTAAAGACCACAATAAACACTCGCCCCTTGATAGAAGATTTAGAAGTCGTTAGAGAAGTGTCGATTGGAGCATCACCCCACGCAAAACAAGCTTGAAATACATCGCCACCTGTCCAGATGATTGGAGAAACCGGACCATGCCACAAAACAACACACAAGAAAATGTTGAAGTCATCGCATCAATGGCCAACCAACTACTCTCCTTGAAGGACACACCAATGATCATGATTTAGAGAGAGCCAATAGATCCCGGGACACAAACTCTCTAGGCCTTCCGCTGGCACCGGATCGAATGTTGTCAAGGTAGGGAGAGTTCGAAGAGACCTTGTTCCAACACGCCATCGCCGCCATCATTTGCTTTAAACTATATGATCTGTTGATCCATTGGCGCAAGGACCAACTGCGGCCAAGAAGTTAATCAAGCTATGGTTAGCACGTTTAACAACCCTCCATATGAATATCAAAGTGCACGATAAAAACTCCCATGTGAGTCGCTTTGCAGGGATGTGCATGATGAGTGTTATTTTTATGCTCATCAAACCTGAGTTTAAGCCGAGATATTTCTTAAAAACTGAGATATTCGCTCCGAGATTGCCACTAATGACTAATGAGTGCAAAAGATTCCAAATATCCTATCTTTATTTTGTTTCCAGAGGAAATGAGCTATATATGGATGAAATCAAGTCAATACATGGAAAGGAGTAAAGAGGAGATAGAGGAGATCAAGTGGGAGGCGCACAGGATGAACTAGAGCAATAGACGATGTTCCATATGACCGCACGCGCTCGTATGCGCGATCATATGGTCTGCCAGGGGTGCCCTCTTATCCAGCACTACAAATACAATGAAGGGGCCAACGCCAGAAACAACACAGATCATCGCTGAAACCTCTATAATCGTCTTCCACAACAACCCTAGCCGTCTCTCCATAGCCGCCACCATCACCACCATCTTAGTACTCAGGCAACTAGCCATACTTTATAATCGGATATCACACCCGGCATCCATGGTAAGACATATTATCAATCAATCAATTTTCATGATGTGTTCTTCAATGATTTCTTCGTGTGATCTAATATCCATGTGTGAGTAGTTCGGTAACGTCATGAGTTGAGGCATAGCCCTACAACCCAATATATTTGTTGGAGGGATCGATGGAGGTACTTGTTGGGAAACGTAGTAAAAAAAAAAAATATCACCCTATGAACACCCAGGAACAATACGAAGATGCATAAACAGTTTGTATCACGATTGTTATCGACTCTGGAGTGTAGCGGAAGTAGACGAGTCGGTGTAGATCATACTTGGAGAACCTCAAACTGTTGATGATGATCCCGCCAACCACCCTCGAACAGAAGATTGAAAACACGACCTCTCTACTTGGTTGCAAGCATACAATCTTCATGATCCAGCAGCGCTTCGCCATCCAGAGCTAATCGTGGCCGGAGAATTAGAGGGATGATATTAGAACCACACTACCCTTCTAATTATGAGGATTAAAGGAACTAGGTCTAGCTCTAATTATATCAACTAGGATCAACTAGAGGAGGCTCCAAAACTTGTGTACACAAAAGGGCCAATACCTCAAGTATATATAGGTTAGAGGAGGAGGGAAGGGCTGCCACCAAGGAGGGAAAGCCCCTCCTTGCTGCGCCAGCAAAGGGAGAGGAGTTGGACTCCCCCACCTCCAATTGTGCCTCTCCTATAGGAAAGGGGGGCGCCACTTCCTTATGGGCCATGGTCGCCCAATACTCCTTCCATTACTTGGCCTTTTAAGGCCCATTGATATTAAACTAAATATAAAAGTCTCCTAACAATTACTACAACTTTTTATTATTAATTTAACATCTCCAGAAACATTTTTCACGTATATATTATTTATCGGGAATACTTGGTATTGCCCAATAATCTCTGGAACCTTTCCGGTGACCTCGAAACGCTTCCGGTTCCTCTCGAAGCTATTCCGAATATTAATGAAACAATTCCACAAATAAATCCTTGATACTCTCGTCTTAACACTCAGCAGATTGTGATTACCTTAAGCTTGTGACCTCGTAGGTTCGTTAAATCATGGACATGAACGAAACCCCTTCGTTCAATGATCGATAGCGGAACCGCGGACGTCCATATCAATCCCTATGATTACATGAATGTCATTATATTGAACCTTTAATTATCATGTGAGGTTACCTTTGCTTCACGATACTTTGCAAAACCCAAGGTGAGATGTATCGGTGTCCTCTTTTGTCATACACATGCTCACTAATACCGGTCTCCTAGTTGCCGATTTTGTTCTTCTTTCTCATTGACATGTTCCGTCATCCCCGTGACGTAGTCACCTACGTCTGGCCAGACGATGTTGAATGTAGTCACATTGAGAGGGCCATAAGAATATCTCTCCATCGCCGGAGGAGCAAATTCCACTCTCGAGCTATTGTGTCCCTTGTCAAACTTTCTGATGAACCTTTAAGTTGTCTAAGTTGTCATTATGATCACCGTGTTACAGATGATGTTTGAGCAATACCAAAGCTCATCGTATGATGAGAAGTGACTACGATACTCTCATGGTCTAAGGAACTAAACACACATTAACACTCTGTGTTATAGTAGTTGATTTATGACAATATTATCTTAATGTATAACAAACAAGTTTGGGTCGATTCAATATGACCGTACTTCTAATGGCATACTCTCAATGTTGTTTTGAGACTATCGTTACTCTTAATGACATCTCAAGATCCGAAAAATGTGATCACGAAAAACACTTGAGCTAGTCTTAGAGGCGGGACAAGGAATCTTATTTTACCATTTATCATTCCACACGTGCATATAAGTTTTCCATTGAATCGCATATTCCAGGATCATAGCAGTTTTAGCATGAAATATAAACTCTTAATTTTGAATACAGAAATATAATAAATACAATATTATTGCCTCTAGGACATATTTCCAACAAACTCCCACTTGCACTAGAGTCAATAATCGAGTTTACATAGTCTCTTTAACACCTATGGCTATTGATACGTATCCATCGTATTTACTTTTCCAAACACTTCTGCTCTTGTTTTGGACTCTAATTGGCATGATTTGAATGAAACTAACCTGGACTGACAATGTTTTCAGTAGAACTATATATCATGGTGTTGTTATTTGTGAAGAAATAAAAGTTCTCGGAATTGGACGAAACTTTTTGGAGATTTTTATGGAATATATAAAAAAATACTGGAGCCAAGACCCACCAAAGAGTGCTGATAACTAATGTCTACTACACAACCTTCTTCTTGTAGACGTTGTTGGGCCTCCAAGTGCAGAGATTTGTAGGACAGTAGCAAATTTCCCTCAACTGGATGACCTAAGGTTTATCAATCCGTAGGAGGCGTAGGATGAAGATGGTCTCTCTCAAGCAACCCTGTAACCAAATAACAAAGAGTCTCTTGTGTCCCCAACACATCCAATACAATGGTAAATTGTATAGGTGCACTAGTTCGGCGAAGAGATGGTGATACAAGTGGTATATGGATGGTAGATAATAGTTTTTGTAATCTGAAAATATAAAAACAGCAAGGTAACTAATGAAAAAAGTGAGCGTAAACGGTATTGCAATGCGTTGAAACAAGGCCTAGGCTTCACACTTTCACTAGTGCAAGTCCTCTCAACAATAATAACATAATTGGATCACATAACTATCCCTCAACATGCAACAAAGAGTCACTCCAAAGTCACTAATAGCAGAGAATGAATGAAGAGATTATGGTAGGGTACGAAACCACCTCAAAGTTATTCTTTCCAATCAATCCGTTGGGCTATTCCTATAAGTGTCACAAACAGCCCTAGAGTTCGTACTAGAATAACACCTTAAGACACAAATCAACCAAAACCCTAATGTCACCTAGATACTCCAATGTCACCTCAAGTATCCGTGGGTATGATTATACGATATGCATCACACAATCTCAGATTCATCTATTCAACCAACACATAGAACCTCAAAGAGTGCCCCAAAGTTTCTACCAGAGAATCACAACGAAAACGTGTGCCAACCCCTATGCATAGGTTCATGGGAGGAACCCGCAAGTTGATCACCAAAACATACATCAAGTGAATCACGTGATATCTCATTGTCACCACAGATATGCATGGCAAGACATACATCAAGTGTTCTCAAATCTTTAAAGACTCAATCCGATAAGATAACTTCAAAGGGGAAACTCAATCCATCACAAGAGAGTAGAGGGGGGATAAAACATCATAAGATCCAACTATAATAGCAAAGCTCGTGATACATCAAGATCGTATCACCTCAAGAACACAAGAGAGAGAGAGATCAAACACATAGCTACTGGTACATACCCTCAACCCCGAGGGAGAACTACTCCCTCCTCGTCATGGAGAGCACCGGGGTGATGAAGATGGCCACCGGAGAGGGATTGCCCCCTCCGGCAGGGTGCCGGAACGGGTCTAGATTGGCTTTCGGTGGCTACAGAGGCTTATGGCGGCGGAACTCACGATCTATTGTGCTCTCCGATCGTTTTAGGGTATATGGAGATATATAGGCGGAAGAAGTACGTCAGGGGGGCCACGAGGGGCCCACGAGGGTGGAGGGTGCGCCTAGGGGGGTGGGCGCCCCCCCCTGCCTCGTGGATTCCTCGTTGATCCCCTGACGTGCACTCCAAGTCTTTTGGGCTTCTTCTGATCCAAAAATAAGTTCCATGAAGTTTCAGGTCAATTGGACTCCGTTTGATTTTCCTTTTCTGCGATATTCTAAAACAAGGAAAAAACAGAAACTGTCACTGGGCTCTGGGTTAATAGGTTAGTCCCAAAAATAATATAAAAGTGTATAATAAAGCCCATAAACATCCAAAACAGAAGATAATATAGCATGGAGCAATCAAAAATTATAGATACGTTGGAGACGTATCAATAACCCACAAGTATAGGGGATAGCAACAGTTTTCGAGGGTAGAGTATTCAACCCAAATTTATAGACTCGACACAAGGGGAGCCAGAGAATATTTACAAGTATTAGCAGTTGAGTTGTCAATTCAACCACACCCGGAGATTAAATATCTGCAGCACAATGATCAGTAGCACAATAATATGATAGTTTTGATAGCAGTGGTAACAACAGCAATAGCAACGGTAGCAGCAGTAACAGTTTTCTAGCAATTGTAACAGTAGCAATAGCAATAGTAACTTAGCAAGAGCAATATGTGGAAAACTCGTAGGCATTAGGTCGGTGAATTTGCTGGATGATATTCATCATGTAACAGTCATAACCTAGGGTGACACAGAACTAGCCCCAGTTCATAAATATAGTGTAGGCATGTATTCCGTAAATAGTCATTCATGATTATGGAAAAGAACTTGCATGACATCTTTTGTCCTACCCTCCCGTGGCAGCGGGGTCCACTACAAAAAAAAGACATGTCCGTGACATTTTGGGCCGAACGAAATTTTTTTCTGTCATACTTATGACACTTCTATGACAGTAATTGTGACAAAACATGGTATCATCATAGATGTGGTGGGGTCCTACTTCTATGACAAAAAATCATGACAGAAAATGGGCTTTTCATCCTGGGCGGACCGGAGACGCAGTTGCATGACATTCTTTGGGCCGTCCATGACGGAAAAAACCGTGGTAGAAGCGAGGGCGAGGAAAATATCGGGGTGTTCCTGGTTACGGTGGGTGGTCGGGGCCGAGCGATGCATGTTTCTCTCGTACACGCACGCGCGTGGGTGTGGGGCGTTGGGCTCTAACTGAACCCGAGCGAGGCGTTGGGCTCTAACTGAACCCGAGCGATTGCACTGCAGGCTACGCGTTACTGAACCCGAGCGATCGATCAATGGATGTTAACTGAACCCGATCGAGCGATTCCTTCGCTACTGCTGCTAATTGAAGCCGATCGATGCTGCCT
>NC_057806.1:432413643-432439470 GCF_018294505.1 Triticum aestivum
CTGGATGAACAATGAGTGTTGCTGGGGGGTTTGGATGAACAGTTCCCGGTGGGGGTGGATGAACAGGACCTCGTGGTGTTGCCTCTGGACGAACAGGACCCCGATCGATCGAGCCGGTTGGGGCTAGATGAACAGGACCCCGTAGAGGGCTGGATGAATAGGACCACCCCGTGGAGGGCAGGATGAACAATAGATGGTGGAGGGCTGGATGAACAGTAGCCCGTGGAGGGGTGGTTGAACAGGAGCCCGTGGAGAGGGCTGGTTGAACAGTAGCCGGTGGAGTAGCACGCGGTGGAGGCTGGATGAACAGGAGCCCGTGGATGAACATTCGCAGGTGGAGGCTGGAGGAGGTTGACGGTGGATGAACAATAGCCCGTGGAGGCTGGAGGGGGTCGACGGTGGAGATGAACAGTATCCCGTGGAGTCCTGTTTTGCGGTACGCCACACCCCTCCCGATGAATAGGACCCCCGTTTCGACCGTAGCGCTCCAACACAAGTCCGTTTCCTCCGTTTTGCGGTACGCCACACCCCTCCCGATCAACAGGACCCCCGTTTTGACCGTAGGAGGTCCGTTTCCTCCGTTTTGCGGTACGCCAGACCCCTCCCGATGAACAGGATCCCGTTTCGACCGTGGCCAGTCGAACACAAGGCCATTTCCTCCGTTCTACGGTACGCCAGGCCTCGTTTCCATCGGCTGTTCCGTAGAAGCCCTCCCGATGAACACGATGACACATTCCGTTCCGACCTAGCCGGTTGGCTCCCCATGAACACGACGACGACGTTGTTTCTCTGTTCCTACCCAGCCATGTACACGAGCCCTGGCCGCACGTACGCGCGAGTTGGCGTTCGAGACCCCGCCTGTATGTACGTATGTGGCCGTATTTACTTTCTTGCACACTGGCCGTTGTACGTACGTGTACATGCTACGTGCACGCCTCTGCTATGACACATGCATGCCTCTACATCGACCAGTATGTACGTACACGTTCGTGACTAGAATGACAACGCTACGTACGCTTCGACCAGGTGGGTCCTGAATGTCAGGCACTACCTTGCGTGCGAAGATGTAGCTGGTGGGTCCCAGCAGTCAGGGGGGCGGATCATTTTTTTTGCTCGGACGCACTTCCTTGCGTGCGAAGATGTAGCTGGTGGGTCCCAACAGTCAGGGGGAAACATTTTTTTCGCGAAATACGGTGGCCCGTCCGGTGGGTCCCCGCTGTCAGGTGGAGGAATAATTATTTTGCACGTAATAAGGAGGCACTTCCTTGCTGCAGCCGTGGATCCAGATGTCAGGCTCTCCACGTACAGTCCAGGTCCGATGGAAGCCATTCCCTGACCACTGTCGGTGTCAAAACCGGCGGATCTCGGGTAGGGGGTCCCGAACTGTGCGTCTAAGGCGGATGGTAACAGGAGGCAGGAGACACGATGTTTTACCCAGGTTCGGGCCCTCTTGATGGAGGTAAAACCCTACGTCGTGCTTGCTTTATTCTTGATGATATGGGTATTACAAGAGTTGATCTACCACGAGATCGGAGAGGCTAAACCCTAGAAGCTAGCCTATGGTCTGATTGTATGTTGTCCTACGGACTAAAACCCTCCAGTTTATATAGACACCGGAGAGGGTTAGGGTTACACAAGGTCGGTTACAAAGGAGGAGATATCCATATCCGTACTGCCTAGCTTGCCTTCCACGCCAAGTAGAGTCCCATATGGACACGAGACGAAGTCTTCAATCTTGTATCTTCATAGTCCAACAGTCCGGCCAAAGGATATAGTCCGGCTGTCCGGAGACCCCCTAATCCAGGACTCCCTCAGTAGCCCCTGAACCAGGCTTCAATGACGATGAGTCCAGCGTGCAATATTGTCTTCGGCATTGCAAGGCGGGTTCTTCCTCCGAATACACCACAGAAGAATTTGAATACAAGGATAGTGTCCGACCCTGCAAAATAAGTTCCACATACCACCGTAGAGAGAATAATATTTCCACAAATCTAATCTGCTGACTTGTTTTGGCAACATGACATTAAGCCATGGCCCGGTGATTATTCGAACCGTTTCCTTTAACTAGCCCCGCACATAACGCGAGGCAGTTTTTTGACACGTCTTGTCAAAGCAGAGATCGTGTCCCCCTTATTATGGGATTCTCATCAATACGGGCGTGGGTAACCCAACCGCGCCATCGATTACGGCACTTGGGGGATAAGCGAGTTTTACCAGGCTAGTGGGGGCGCATAGTTTCGGCCGCCCTTATAAAGGGACAAGGTTTAACCTTTTTCTACCCACGCCTTCTTCCTCCTTGCCTATCCGTTCTTGCGCACTCGAGCTCCAAGCCCACATCCTTCCCCTCAACCTTCTCCAATCATGTCCGGAGCGGGAGGCAAAGTGATGGCTTCCTCCGTTAAGGAGGGACACATCAAGAAGATGCGCGGAGCTGGATACTTGGCCGTGAATATCGCGCATCGGCTGCCCGCTGCGGGGCAGATCGTTCCTACCCCTAAACCTCACGAGAGGGTAGTTTTCCTCCACCACTTCCTCCGCGGACTGGGGTTTCCCCTCTGTCTGTGTCAAAACCGGCGGATCTCGGGTAGGGGGTCCCGAACTGTGTGTCTAGGATCGATGGTAACAGGAGGCAGGGAACACGATGTTTTACCCAGGTTCGGGCCCTCTTGATGGAGGTAAAACCCTACGTCCTGCTTGATTAATATTGATGATATGGGTAGTACAAGAGTAGATCTACCACGAGATCAAGGAGGCTAAACCCTAGAAGCTAGCCTATGGTATGATTGTTGTATGATATCTATCGACTAGCCTGGCCTCGGTTTATATAATGCACCAGAGGCCTAGGATAACAAGAGTCCTAGCCGAATACGCCGGTGGGGTGGAGTCCTTGTCTTGATCGCCAAGTCTTGTGGAATCTTCCTTGTATGCGGCAGCTGTCCGAACTGGCCCATGAGTATACGGCCACGGGGGTCCTCGGCCCAATCTATCAGATCGAGAGATGACATGTTGAGTACCCCCTAGTCCAGGACACCGTCAGTAGCCCCCTGAACCGGTCTTCAAGTTAGGGACGCTCCTCG
The DNA here is from genome assembly GCF_018294505.1 of Triticum aestivum. Classification (NCBI taxonomy): domain Eukaryota; kingdom Viridiplantae; phylum Streptophyta; class Magnoliopsida; order Poales; family Poaceae; genus Triticum; species Triticum aestivum. The sequence goes on from NC_057806.1 coordinate 432,416,721, forward strand.
ATTCTTCCGAACTGTTCTTCATCTTCGGTTGACGGTCTTGAAAACTGGTTCAACAAATCTTCTCATCTTTGATCTTGAGGATCGCCGAAATGCATTCGGCGATTTTACACGTCGGGTATCTGAGGAGCCCCTTTAAGTTTCCGGCCTTTATCAATGCCTTGTTGTTTTTATGCCACACCTCGGGTTTGAAGTTGTTCCCGGGAGGCAGTGTCCTCTTGCGTCCGAGCTCTAACGCCGGACTGCATTCGAGGTATCTTTTGCGGCCGAGCACCAATGCCGGACCGCTTTCGAGCTCCAATGCCGGAATGTATCCGAGCTCCAACGCCGGACTATGTCCAAGCTCCAACACCGGACTGTATCCGAGCTCCAACGCCGGACTATATCCGAGGTGTCATATCACCTTGGTTCAAAAAAGTTGAAGGAGTTTAGCCGAGCTTAATGCCGGAAATGCCCTCTATGGAGCCAACCACTAGCGCCCGAGCTTTATGCCGGACTGCTTCCGAGGTGGTGCACCACCTCGACTGTGGGCCGATTTTTTGTCAATATTTTTTATTGGTGCAATTTATTCTCTGCCGAGATATATCCAGTAGCCCTCAAGGTGTGTATCGGTCTAAAACCCGAGATGCACCTGAAGGATGACGTAAGACCGCTGATCCCAGTAGCCGCTGAGACTCAGGTTGATTTGCAAAATCGGCCTGAGGATCAAGTCCTAGCTCGGCAGAATACTTCGGGACACGAAAAGTGGCATGCTCAGTCCTCGAGACTCAGGTTGGGTGCGGCCGACCAACCTGAGGATCAAAATCTCCTTGGAAACTGTATTGCACTTAAAATTTTCTGCATTGAACAGGCAATGCAGTAGCCCCCGAGACACTGGTCGGGTGGCAACACCAGATCAGGGGATCGATGTGCCCCTTTAATATTTGTAAATAATAAGGCCGAAACCCAGTAGCCCCCGAGCCTTAATGCGGGCACGGGTGGCCGAATTAAGGATCGATATCCATAGTAAAATCATAAATTATGTGTAATGACTCTATGTATCCAAGTACTTTACGTCATTAATGCTTGGATCCGCATTGTACAAAACTTTGTTGACCGACCATCGGCTTCCACCTCCTCGGCTAGTAGCCGAGGAGTGTTTGTCCTACTTTATAAAGCCTTTATGAGGGCCAAGATTTACGACAAACAAGGCAATCTGGCCATACGGTTTTATGAACAAAGGTACGCAGAGAGATATGTTATATTACTGTTTAACAGAAGAAATGTCTTCCAAAGAAAATAGTCCCGCTATCGGTTCCTTTCTTTGGGTTGTCATGCTAAGCATGACCATGAAACCTCGGCTCGAATGTAAGAGAAAAATATCGAGGGTTTAGTTTGGGAGGCCAGTTAATAGCCCCCGGTAGTGTTCGACGACAGTCGAGGTCAAGCCGTAAACACTTCAGCCAATGTTATGAACGGCCCATCATTTAACATAGTCATCGGATCACTGACCAGTTTACGCTTATTGTGACAGTCAGTTTTTGGCTTTCTCCACTGAGGTGCTTAACCATGTGAGCTGGAAGCACAATCGCAGTGGTTCTCCCTTTGCACGCCTAGCCGAACAAAATAGAACGTAGGAAGCAAGTGCAGGAGCCGGGCAACCCAACTATTGACCGAAGACACAATTCGAAACCGATGCATATATAGCAATATCTGAGAATGTTTTTGCCGAATCCCTAAAGGTGTCCGGCGTTGCACTGCGAGACTAATGCTGGAAAAGCACAAATAGTTTAAAAGTGCCAAAAAGCTTGGAAAACCAAGAAACGTCAGTAAAAACATGACGTCCGAACAAGATCAAGTGTTTGGTGCCAATCCGAAAATTGGTCTTAGAAAAAAGAAGTGCTTCTGTCGTCCTTTAACATGATACATCCTATCTCAAGACTTCGAGTGGGTCAGCCTACGGCTTCAGCCTCCTATCCCGAGGGCAGAGTACTTCTCATTAGGCCAGTTTAGCAAACTGAACTCTAGCGGCTTTGAGAGAGAAATTAGGCTCCTCGGCTAGTGACCGCACACTCGTGTCGAAAAAAGGAGTGATAAATAATAATAATAGAACTTTGCAACGACTGAGAAGAAGAACACTTATTATAAAACGGCTCAAATAAACTTAAGAGCCCCCAAGTGACTTGGGTAGAAGAATGATTGCATGTACCGAAGTACTTATATCATATCTATGTTCAACCGAACTTTAAACGCGTCTTAACCGACCGTCGGCTTCTCCCTCTTTGGTTAAGGACCGAAAAGTGTTATGTACTCCATCGGTCGAGAATATCGACGGTGTTTCCAATAACCAGGCAATCAGGCCATAAGGCTATAACAGACAAAGCGCGCTCAGGGAACTTATGCTATATTACTGCGAAGAGTAAGAAGAATCTTCGAAGAAAATAGTACCCCCACCGATACCTTTCTTCGGTGCTCATTGTTATTATGAGACTTGTGCAATAGATTTTTTGTACTCATGAGTTCCGTTGTGTGCCGACCATCATTGAATAACTATAAGAGCGCTAGCTTTCGGCTTCACCCAGTCTGAGGTCCGGCTCGGGTGACCCGATCGTGACAATCGTAGAGGTGCTCCCTTTACTCCCTAGCCGAACAATCAGGAACGTAGGGGTAAACACAGGAGCGAGGCAACCCAGCTTGCAAATCGCTTAAGTCAATATGGTGCATATTGTGGCGTAATACACGAACAAGGAATGAAGCCGTACAAGTATAATCATATGCAACAGGAAAAGCTTCATAAAGGAAGCTCCCAAGTAAATGGGGTATTTGAATTTATGCGTCACAAACAAAGTTTGGACAAGGAAATTTATTTGAAGCAACTTTTTTCCAAAAAAGTATAATGCTTGGTCGAACCGAACGCAAGTTAGAAATTAAAGCTTTGAGCATGAAAGCGACTTAGCTGGTTAATGTGTTCGGTATTGATGACGCGGTCCGAGCTTGATGCGGGGCAAGGTTCCATCCCTCAAGCCGGTCCCGAGGTGGCGGAGCGGAGAGCTTGACACACTGAAGTGGTGACATAGCACGATCAATGCAGACCGGCAGAGTGACGCCGAAGTCCCCGGATCATTTTCCTGTGCACAAAAAATAGTGCAAACCAGAGATAATAGTAATAATGATAATTAAAAAAATCGTTGCATAATAAATAATTTATGCAAAGTGGGTAATAAAAGAAATATGGCCTGGCACCGAAGTCAATGTCGATGCAGGGCGTCGGCGTGATGCGGTAAAGGCGTGGCAAAGCCTGAATTCGCAGGTCGGTCCGAGCTCCGAGTGCGGCGTTCGCCGGACTATGTACGGAAACTGACCGAACCACCATGCGACTGTCGTTAATGCGGCCACCATTTGATAGACCTGTGTACATATGACGGACAAACGAGAGTAATAATTCCTTGGAAAAAATGAACCCAAACAAGCAAAAAATACTGGGATTAATAGCACCTATTTTATTTGTGGTAGCAATCCGAAGGAAGGTGATTCCTAAAATTGGGACCCGCTCCGCACACCCATTGCCTGATGGGCGAGAAAACGACGGCATGGCAATGCTGGTAAAGGTTGACTGGCCGAGGCAAAGCCCTCGGCCCAGCTAACGTGACGGAGCTGGTCGGCTAGTGACGCCGAAGTGTCCTGAGTAGGTTGATGAAGAGATGGCGAAGCCCCTGGTCCAGCCGAGATGTCGAAGCCTCAATGTCAGCCGATGAGTCGAAGTAGGTCGGCGTGATGGACACCAGCTTGAAGAAGCAATAGTGCGGCCCTGTCGATGCAGGTCGTGACGTGGTCGATGCCGGCTTGATGAAGCGACCGTGCGGCGATGCCGGTATGCCCGCTCCGTGTAATCCGTGGGGCAGCGATGTTGGTGATGATTTATCCTTCGCGATGCCGGGCTGTTGTTCGGCTTGCCGAGATGATGATCCGAAGAAGTTGAGCTCGGCTCAACAAAGTGACGCCGTGTCTAGCGCAGGTCGGCAGCCGTGGAGTAATATTGCCGGACTGGTTTGACACCAGCATGATGTTGAAGATCATGTTCAAAAGATCTTACAGTTAGTGGGATGTGTTAGGGAACAAAACACAATACCCCATACAAAACTTCCTTCAAAAGGGATGTCCGAAATCCTGTTCATAAAAAAGATGAACTCGGGTCGCATTCGTTTTCGCGCAGAAAACAGATCCGAAAAGTGATGCACTAATCGGAAGGTTCCCGGAGTTTAGACGGTCGGATCGAGCCGAAATTTTGAGAGGTGGTAGATATAGGAATTCCACAGCCGATAAACGGTTGGATCTTCCAAAGGACGTCCGAGCTAGAAGCTGGACACCACGCTCTAAACTCATCCAAATTCCCGTCCAGATTTGACAGGGCTCCGGTATATCGTGGATTGCCAGAGATTCCTCCATTGGAACTCGACAAAATTTTCCAGGGTTGTTGTAGACTCAATTCCGCACAATTCCACCAAAGCGATCGTCAAAGCGATACTCAAGGAGGTGGTGGTGGCAGATACGAGTTCGCTATCCAGAAAAACAGCACGGTCGCTTGAGGGCAATGTTGATGTTGAGCCCCCGAGCTCTATAGATGATTCCTCCGTGATCTTGATAGAGATCGGAGTTTATGTTTGACGGAGGCCCTCGTCCAGACATGGCGATCCGAACATGGGGTGCAACTCTTGGTCGAACCAAGGTGACCAGTCGAGTTGGTGACGAAGATGCCGAAGTCGCAGTTGATCTGCACGCGAGCCATCGATCCTTTTGTCGATCACACAGCGGAACTCTCAATGAAAGCACCAATGTTGGTGTCAAAACCGGCGGATCTCGGGTAGGGGTCCCGAACTGTGCGTCTAGGATCGATGGTAACAGGAGGCAGGGAACACGATGTTTTTTACCTAGGTTTGGGCCCTCTTGATGGAGGTAAAACCCTACGTCCTGCTTGATTAATATTGATGATATGGGTAGTACAAGAGTAGATCTACCACGAGATCAAGGAGGCTAAACCCTAGAAGCTAGCCTATGATATGATTGTTGTATGATATCTATCGACTAGCCTGGCCTCGGTTTATATAATGCACCAGAGGCCTAGGATAACAAGAGTCCTAGCCGAATACGCCGGTGGGGTGGAGTCCTTGTCTTGATCGCCAAGTCTTGTGGAATCTTCCTTGTATGCGGCAGCTGTCCGAACTGGCCCATGAGTATACGGCCACGGGGGTCCTCGGCCCAATCTATCAGATCGGGAGATGACGTGTTGAGTACCCCCTAGTTCAGGACACCTTCACCCTCCATCCATTCATCCGTGGTCTCCTGTTCTACTATGGACTGGACTTTCATGATCTGGCCCCGAATTTCGTCCTCAACATTTCAGCGTTCATCGTCATGTGTGAGGCTTTCCTCCGCATCCGGCCCCACTTTGGCCTGTGGTTAAAGACCTTCAATATCAAGCCGAAGGTGGTGGGCGGCCAACAAGCAGAATGCGGCAGAGCCATGGTGGGAAAGATGCCCAACATTACATGGCTTGAAGGCTCCTTCGTGGAGACCATAAAGGGGTGGCAATCGGCGTGGTTCTACATCACCGAGCCGTGCGACACCAAATGGGTGGCTGCCCCCAAGTTTCGATCCGGATTCCCCACACGGCTCACTTCCTGAAAAGAGAAGGGCTTGTCGTGGGGTTCATCAGTGGAGCTGGACGGACTCCAGAAATGTATCCTGAACATGGCAAGCAAGAAGCTCAAGCTTGTCAACATAGTCCAGGTCATGCTCGTCCGCTGGATCCTCCCGTGCCAACAACGGGACTTCAACTTGTGGGAGTTCGACCCGGCCCAGAACCAGACTCTGAGCGAGCTCTTCAACACGACGCACAAGGACGTCTGGAAGGTGTTGTTCAAGGGCGCAGAGGTCCCTCCCTCTCTCACCGAGGACCACGGGTTAAGCGCGAAGCGCCGAGCGCATTCGGTGAGTTCCATACATCTGGTAGGATATCTATTTCCCCTAGCTTAACCATGTGCGGGGTCTGATCTTCATGCCTTTGATAGGACTGGGTGGAGACGTCGGGGCAGATTAACTGTCCGGCCCCTCTGCCCGAAGACACTGCGGACGCTCTCCTGATGGAGATGCTGACTCCGGCTCCTTACAAGGTGCCGGAGAAGACCAAGAAGGCCAAGGGAACCCGAAAGAGCTCCCGGCGCCAGGTGTTATCGGACTAATCGTTCGATAACTCCGTGACGCACTCCTCCCCCGAAGACGAGGAGGAAGATGAAGATGTTCCCCCTCCAGTCGGGGGAGACAAGAAAAGGAAGGCCACCCCTACTGGGGGGGCCGAAGGGTCCAAGAAGGGAAGGACTCTCCTTCCGGACTACTCCACCACTGCCGCCGAAGGCGAAGACGAGTGGCTGCTCAGGGCCAAGCCCCTGGCAAAGTCGTAAGTATTCGGATACCAGAGTAACTCATAGCATTCCTTTGTCGCACTGCTTCTCCTAACGCCGAATTATGATTGTGCAGACCGCCCCGAACCCGTATCGACGTATCCTCGTCGGAAGGCTCCCTAGGCTTGTCGGATATGGATAGCGATCCACTTCTGACCGCCACCTCCCCTTGCCCTACGGACAACGCCGAGGTGTTGTCTCAAGAGGCACTGGGTCGAGGGGAGATAGTCCCGGAGGCGCCTCAAAGCGACCTTCCGGACTCCGGGAGCAGGGGGAGCAAAGCCCCCGAGGGCTCCGAGCTCGGCCCTCAGCCGAACACCGCGCCGGAACCTCTAGTGGTTCCGGACTCGGGCAGGCGGCCTCCTCCCAAGAGGGGCAAGACGCCTGTGCCGGTGACCTCTGCCCATCCAGAGGCACCAGATAATCTGCTGGGAGCGCTTCACAGCGCTTCCATTGACGAAGAGCACCACACTATTATGAGTGCGGTGGTCCAGAAGGTTCAGTCCGCCCAGAGCAGACTGACTGAAGCCTGTGCCAGCCTTCTAACAGGCTTTGAGGTAAGTTTTTGAAATATAGGAGAAATATTACCGCATAGACAGTAGCCCCTGATGCTCTGTTCGGTGTTCACAAAGAAAAGCCGAACAGAGGATCAAACAATATCGCATGAGTCTAATATAAGTATGTCTATATGCGTATGCAGGCTTCGCTGCTGGCCTCTGCCGCACTGACTGCGGAGGTCGCCGCACTGAAGCAGGACCTTAAAGGGTCCAAGAAAGAGCTCGGCCTTGCCAAGAGGCAGCTCGAGGAGAACAAGGGTAAGTAGTACCTAGTCTATGGATCTATATAAAAGGAAAGCGATTGCAAAATGTCAGGATTATCATAAATTTGCTAGGGGCCACGACCGAGGTGGCGACCCTGAAGCAAGCACTGTCTGAGGCTGAAAACAAAGCGGCCAAGGAGCAAACCGAGCGGGAGAGGCATGAGGCACGGGTGGGCGAGGTGCAGCAAGAGCTCCACGCTCTCGTGACGAAGCACGAGGCGCTGGAGCTTGACTTGAAGACGCGAGAGTCTGAGCTTGCCACGGCCCTTGAGGGTGCAAAGAGTGCCAAGGCCGAAGCCCAAAAGGCCCTCCAGGAGATTGATGCGATGAAGAAGATAGCGACGGGTAAGGCATTCTATATGCAAAGTAAGCATGTGAAAGTAAATTACTTGTTACTTACCCGAATCCGGAGCTCTCCAGGAGCATTCGCAGATTTGCCCCACAGCGTGTCGGATGCCGCAACGTTTTACCAGGCCGAGGAGGGAAGCTCAACGGAGAAGTTGTTCTGGGCCCAATATACTAGGACCGAACACCCGGTGCCTATGAGCGACCAGCTAAAGCAGCTGGTCGAGCTACACAAGGCGGCCGAACAGGCCATGAAGGGCTTTATAGTCCGGCTGTGGCCTGGCGACGCCCTTCCGAATAGCTACTTTGGCCTGGTGAGGCGGCTTGTGGATGCCTGCCCACGGCTGGAAGTCGTCAAGTGGTCCATCTGCATCGAAGGTGCACGCCGGGCTTTCGCCCGTGTGAAGGTGCAATGGGCCAAGCTAGACACCATGAAGCTGATCAAGGAAGGGCCGCCGGAGGGCAAGGAGCATCGCCACCCCAAGATGTACTATGAGGGTGTCCTGAAGGGTGCTTGTCTCGTAGAGGACGAGTGTATGAAAGATATAATATTCGAGTAAACTTGCGCGTGTAATCCTGTAGTTATGAAAACTTGTTCATATGTGCTATGCAACGCTTGTTTGAATTTAAAATATTACCTTCTGTTTGGCTGTTTATCAAATCTGAGAGATGGCTAGTCGTCGGTTTCTGCCCCCATGCCACGAGTGCTGGGGTGTTCGGGATAAACCTGAGCACTCTTGTTCCCATTGTTGGGTCCTTCGAGGGAGGTGCTCTGCACAACGAACAAGGCAATTGGACTATAATGCGTTATCACTCTCACTTAGCCATAGAATTCTATAATTTTAAATTTCGGCGAAGCCCCTAGTATTCGGAAGGCCGAATTCGGGGCGCGATACACGCCTTAAGCCGGACAGGCCGACTCCTCGCTCTAAGCGGCATAAGTCTTTAGGGACTCGAAAACCTCTCGAACAGCGACCAGTCTCTCACCTTATCATGATAGTCAGTTTTAGCTTTCTCTACTGAGGTGCTTAGCCCAGCTGAACCGGGGCAGAATCACAGTAGTTCTCCCAGTGCTACCTTAGCCGATATAGCATAACATAAGGTACCAAAACATGGGAGCCGGGCAAACCCAACTATTGACCAAAGACATGATTCGGAGCTGATGCATATAATGCTATAAGTTCGGGGTGCCGCATTGTCGAAAGTGTTCGGACTTCTCACGCCGTATTGTGGGGTATGCTTGAGCCCCTAGCGTATTGGCCGTACCAGAGTGTACGGGTGCTGGATGTCACGAATGAGCATATATATATATATATAAGAAGAAGAATGCAATAATAGTCTTAATGCTATGCATTGTTTATTAAAAAATATGCGTTAGAGCAGAATGATACAGGTAGTGCGATAAGCAAAAAGTAGGACTATGTCCCCTCCAAGGGCAACTGAGGAATAATATTAAAGCAAGTATTTCACTCGTTATCGTAATCCACCTGGGAGTTCCGTGGTGTGATGTAGCTTTCTGCCTCCTTGGTTGCTGCATCATGTGTTCGGCAATCATGCTGCCGGACAGGGTTTCCAGAGATTAATGCCCTGAAAGATAGAAAAAGAACAAAGCGAGAAGCCCCTAGTACGGTTTAAGCCGCGTCTTCGGGCGTGCCGTAGTCGTGCCCCCTTCCCCGCCCGTGCCCATGGTATTTTTAATGCGTAATTATGTACACGTGGCACGGGTTTCACCGTTTGGCTGGGACCGGGGTGGGGGCTGCATTGCTATGCGAGCTCGGAACGTGCCAGGCGGTCCAGTTGTCGATTACTCCGGGCGCGCTTGAAGTTGTCCGGGTCCTTAATCGCCGAACTAGTGGGTTGCCTTAAGAGGCTGCTTTATGCTTCTGCTGCGAGGCCGACAGTGTGCTCCTCCGTTCGGAGAGAGCGCTCTATGTTTCCATTAACTATAATGACCCCCCGAGGTCCTGGCATCTTGAGCTTGAGGTATGCATAATGCAGTACTGCATTGAATCTCGCAAATGCGGTTCGCCCAAGCAGTGCATGATAGCCACTGCGGAACGGGACTATATCGAAGATTAACTCTTCGCTTCAGACGTTATCCGGCGATCCGAGGACCACTTCCAGTGTGACTGAGCCTGTGCAATGGGCCTTTACACCTGGTATGATGCCTTTAAAGGTCGTTTTTGTGGGTTTGATCCTTGAGGGGTCTATACCCATTTTGTGCACTGTGTCCTGGTAAAGCAGGTTCAGGCTGCTGCCGCCATCCATAAGGACTTGAGTGAGGTGAAATCCGTCAATGATTGGGTCTAGGACCAGTGCGGCGAATCTGCCATGACGGATACTAGTGGGGTGGTCCCTGCGATCGAAGGTGATCGGACAGGAGGACCATGGGTTGAACTTGGGGGCGACTGGCTCCAACGCATATACGTCCCTGAGCGCACACTTTCGCTCCCTCTTGGGGATGTGGGTTGCGTATATCATGTTCACCGTCCGCACTTGTGGGGGGAACCTCTTCTGTCCTTCGGTGTTCAGCTGCCGGGGCACTTCCTCGTCATTGCTATGTGGCCCCTTATCTTTGTTTTCGGCATTTAACTTGCCGGCCTGCTTGAATACCCAACAATCCCTATTGGTGTGGTTGGCTGGCTTGTCGGGGGTGCCGTGTATTTGACACGAGCGATCGAGTATGCGGTCCAAACTGGACGGGCTCAGAGTGCTTCTTTTAAATGGCTTTTTCCGCTGACCGGGTTTAGAGCCTTTGAATCCGGCATTGACTACCGTATCCTCGGTATTGTCGCTGTTAATGCGGCGCTTATGTTTGTTGCGACATGACCTGCCATTGCCGTCCTTGGTATCCGAAGTACCACGGTTCTTTGATATGTTATTATTGCGAGCCAGCCAGCTGTCTTCTCCCGCACAAAAGCGGGTCATGAGTGTCGTGAGGGCTGCCATAGATTTCGGCTTTTCCTGACCAAGGTGCCGGGCTAGCCACTCATCGCGGATGTTGTGTTTAAAAGCTGCTAGGGCCTATGCATCCGGACAATCGATGATTTGATTTTTCTTTGTTAGGAACCATGTCCAGAATTGCCTGACCGATTCCTCTGGCTGCTGAATTATATGGCTCAGGTCATCGGCGTCTGGTGGTCACACATAAGTGCCCTGAAAGTTGTCGAGGAATGCGGCTTCCAGATCTTCCCAACATCCAATGGACTCTGCTGGCAAGCTGTTGAGCCAATGCCGAGCTGGTCCTTTAAGTTTGAGTGGGAGGTATTTGATTGCGTGTAGGTCATCACCGCGGGCCATGTGGATGTGCAGGAGGAAATCCTTGATCCATACCGCAGGATCTGTCATGCCATCGTATGATTCTATGTTTACGGGTTTGAAACCCTCTGGGATTTGATGATCCATTACTTCATCTGTGAAGCATAAGGGGTGTGCGGCACCTCTGTACTGGGCTATATCGCGACGCAGCTCCAATGAGTCTTGCCCGTTGTGTTCGGCCCGGCCGGATTTACTTTTATTGTATCCGGCGTGACGTTTATCGTCTCGCATAGTGGCACGCCCTCGTGATCCGTAGATCGATCTTGCATGTTTTGCTTTGTCCTCCAATACGTCTCACAGGTCTGGCGTATTTCCCCATGCCTTTTTATTTGAATGGCGTCGGGGTGCAGGCTGAGCTTTTGGCTGGAATGCCTCTCTATCGCGGCCATGAGGTGGCCGATCAGCCGCGTCATACGCTTCTTCCTCTAGTCGGGGTTGTAACCTGCATTTTGGGCAACTCTTGGAGGGGCATTCGAGTTTATATTCCTCGGCCGCGAGGACTTCAGTCCATCTGTTAGCTAGCAGATCTTGATCAGCTTGAAGCTGCTGCTGCTTTTTCTTAAGGCTATTTGCCGTGGCTATAAGCCAGCGCTTGAAGCGCTCTTGTTCGATGGGATCCTCTGGCATGACGAATTCGTCATCATCGAGGCTTGCCTCGTCTTCGGAGGGGGGCATGTAATTATCATCCTTCGCCTCTCCATCTGTCGCTCTCTCTGGAGGGCTGGCCTCTCCATCCTCCTGTCCTAGATCGTGCTGGAGGGGATTGTTGCCATCTTTGTCACTATCCGGAGTGTTATTATCTCCTGTGCCAGTATCACCACTTTTGCTTTGGCGGGACTTAGAGCGGAGCCGCTGACGTCGGCGCTTGGGTTGCTTCTTGGAGGGGTCATCCTCCATTGTCTCATCGCCATTGCCTTCTTTGGGTGTGTACACCATGTATATATCGTATGATGAGGTGGCTGTCTAGTGCCCTGTGGGCAGTGGTTCCTCTTTGTCTCCCGCATCGTCGTCCATACCGTCGATGTCTTCGGAGTCAAAGTCGAGCATGTCAGTTAAGTCGTCGATAGTGGCTACTAAGTGGGTGGTGGGTGGGCAGCGAATTTCTTTGTCATCTGCATCCCAATCCTGCCGGACATAGTTCGGCCAGGATCCTCCTGACAAGGAGAGAGACCTTAACGAGTTCAGTATGTCGCCAAAGGGTGAGTGCTGAAAAATATCCACGGAGGTAAACTCCATGATCGGCGCCCAATCAGATTCGCTAGGAACGGGCGCAGGCGGTTCGGAGTCCGTGGCCGGAGAAGGATCCGACAGTGTGACAACACGGCTCTCGTGCAGGATAAGGTCGATGTTCGGCTCGATCACCGCTGAGGGTAAGGCCTCCGTGGCAGGGTCCATCCACCCGTCCATGGACGGCGCAACTGGCTCCGAATTGAGGGTCGGAGCGGCTACCGGTGCGATCTCCTGAACACTGTTTGATGGTAGAGCTAAATCGTACTCATCGTGACCGCGTGATGCACAAGGCAGAGGCTCGGATCCGTCGAAGTTCAAGTCTCCGCGGATATCGGCCGTGTAGTTTAAGCTTCCAAACCTGACCTGGTGGCCAGGGGCGTAACTTTCGATCTGCTCCAGATGGCCAAGCGAGTTGGCCCGTAGTGCGAAGCCGCCGAACACAAAGATCTGTCCGGGGAGAAAAGTCTCACCCTGGACTGCATCGCTATCCATGATCGTAGGAGCCATCAAGCCTAATGGCGACAACATAGAGGAACTCTCAATGAAAGCACCAATGTCGGTGTCAAAACCGGCGGATCTCGGGTAGGGGGTCCCGAACTGTGCGTCTAAGGCGGATGGTAACAGGAGGTAGGAGACACGATGTTTTACCCAGGTTCGGGCCCTCTTGATGGAGGTAAAACCCTACGTCCTGCTTGCTTTATTCTTGATGATATGGGTATTACAAGAGTTGATCTACCACGAGATCGGAGAGGCTAAACCCTAGAAGCTAGCCTATGGTCTGATTGTATGTTGTCCTACGGACTAAAACCCTCCGGTTTATATAGACACCGGAGAGGGTTAGGGTTACACAAGGTCGGTTACAAAGGAGGAGATATCCATATCCGTACTTCCTAGCTTGCCTTCCATGCCAAGTAAAGTCCCATCCGAACATGAGACGAAGTCTTCAATCTTGTATCTTCATAGTCCAACAGTCCGGCCAAAGGATATAGTCCGGTTGTCCGGAGACCCCCTAATCCAGGACGCCCTCAACCATGTTGACCATGCCGCGCCGAGAGCACCAGGGCGGTGGACGACGGCGAGGCCTAGGAAGGGGATGACGCGGAGCCGGGGAAGACGCGGAAGTGGATGCCCACTCGTAGAGGAGTACGAGGGTTCACTGGTTCACTGCGGTGTGAGGCTGCCGTCGCTGCAGAATAACAGGGCGTGTGTGAGTGGAGGGATGGTCTAGCCAGCGGTGGGAATAGTAGGGGGCGGTGACGCCTCTACGGCAGCACAGCCAGCCACGGGAGGCAGGAGCATGCGGCATGACCGGCGCTGCTTTGGGCGGCTAGAGCAAGAAGACCACAAGTTGAAGAAGCACTACGGCCATTGGATGGACATCGTACGGTCACTGGAGCTAGAATCATTCATAATGACTAAGTTGACAAAGCACTCCGTCCCCGTCAACTTAGTAGGCCCACAAGTCAGCCTCCCACCAAGGTGGGTCCCAACCAGCAGGGGGAGTATTCATTTTTTGTGCGTAATAAGGAGGCACTTCCGGTGGGTCCGAGCTGACAACGGGGGGAACGTTTTTTTCGTGAAATATGGTGGCCCGTCTGGTGGATCCCAGCAGTCAGGGGGGAACATTTCTTTCACCAAATAAGGTGGCCCGTCCGGTGGGTCCCTGCTGTCAGGTGGAGGAATAATTATTTTCCGCGTAATAAGGAGGCACTTCCTTGCAGCTGTCGTGGACCCAACTGTCAGCCTCTGCATGACAGTACTCTTCCAATGGAAGTCGTTCCTTAACCACGTTGACCACGCTGCGCCGAGAGCACGAGGGCGGTGGACGATGGCGAGGCCTAGGAAGGGGACGACGCGGAGCCGGGGAAGACGCGACAGTGGATGCCCACGCGGAGAGGAGTACGAGGGTTCACTGGTTCGGCTGCGGTGTGAGGCTGTCGTCGCCGCAGAATAACATGGGGTGTGGGTGAGTAGAGGGATGCCCTGGACAGCGGTGGGAGTAGTAAGGGGCGGTGAGGCCTGCATAGAAGGCGGGAGCAGGCGGTCCTGCCGGCGCTGGATTTGGCGGCTGGAGCAAGAAGATCAGAGATTGAAGAAACACGACGGCCGTTGGATTGACATCCAACGGTTACGTCTACTAGAATCGTTTGTTGATGTATATAATAACTAAAAAAATCTTACATACATGTCAACTTAATAGGCCCATAAGTCAGACCATTCCCTTTTTTTTAATTATTTATATATAGCTCATTGCGACTTCTTATGCAATTTATTGCAGTCCGTTTTATTGGTTGGTCAGGGCCAATTTCACATATTTTTGTGGGTTCCAAACTATTTTTAATACCGAAATGTCGAGTCAGATTTAAAGTACTTTGAGGATATATTTAAATTAGGTTAATGCCAGTGAAATAGGAATCTGAAAATGTGAAAAAATTCAGAAATTATAAAGTAATTGCCAATTTGTCATCTTTTTTTATATTTACAACCAATTTCATATTACTTTCAAGATTTGCAAGCGTCTTGAAAGAGTTGCAGCCCATCAGGGCATAGAAAAATAAATAGGCCTGGATTGGGTATTCTTCAGAAAAAATAAACTGGGCTCATTTTCACAAAGAAAAAATAGCTGGGCTGGTCACATGGTGAACATAAAATATAAGCCTCGGCTAGAAGGGCCACAGCCCAGTTCAAACCCTGCTACGTCCCAGGTGTCAGCCGATCTTGTGTTGTTCTCTTGTCTATTGACTATATACGCTCACAATGTCATGGGTCCCAGATGTTAGAATAACACTAGGAGGAAGCATTTTATTTTTCCTTACACTGACATGGTGGGCCCGTACTGTCATCCTCTCCATGTACTTCTGCCGATTCCTGTTGTTTGTTGACCAGGTTGACAACGTGAGAGGGCGGCGCCACGGCGAGCGCACCAAAGCGCGTGGAGGACGACGGCGAGGCCTTAGACGTCGGCGATAATGATTTAGGAGACGGTGGGGCGGTGATGCGTGCGCTGAGGTGCAGCCAGCCGTGGGAGGTGGAAGCAGGCGGCCCCGCCGACGCTGGTTTGGTTTTGGCGGCTGGAGGAAGACATGACTGAAGAAACATGACAGACTGTAAAAGCAACATGAGTACTTAACAACCTTAACTGAAACCAGCATGGGCACTTAACAACTATAGCTGAAAGCAGTATGAGTACTTATACAGGTTCAACCGTACAAAGCACACCTCGAACAGTGCTACTTTGCCTACAGTTAACCAAGGGTGAGGCCGCCAAGCCCTAGGACAAGGCCCAGGCGCCACCCCACGCATCCACAACCTTCTGAAAGCGGCTTCATCTCGCAATGTGGTCAATAAACAGGATATTCACTTTGGAGCCATGGAAAAGCAGGAACATAATATTCTATCCTATTCTCCAAGATGGACGGGCCTTCATTATTTGAGACCATCCACGAATAAGTATCTTTTCACCTCCAAGGGGAATGGAGTAGGTCGACATAAACATCATGTTGTGACCACGCGCAAGTCTGACCCGACCATGGTCAGGCATATGTATAGGAACAATAGAACTGGGCAGTTTCTGTTTCAAGAAGATCACAGTTGTAAAACTGTGTATAAGCAATAGTTTATGAACAACATATGTAACAGAAAACAGCTCGTACCATAAATTTCTCGACCCAGTTGGACATGTTCAATGAGTGCAACAGTGGCACACATATCCCACGTGGCCTTCCATCATTGAAACGCCCCACAAGAACCTCAAGACAATCAATAAAGTGTAGGAACTTGTGGATGTCGTCCCAGTCAACTTCAGTGCCATCAGTAACAGCCGAGTTGTTACAGAATAACAAATGAGAAGCCTGCTTAACTCTGAAAAAACCTACACATGCCACCAATTATAAGAAAACATTAGTTAGAAGTAGCATCTTCGTGAGAGATTTGTTGCTACTTCTAAAGTTAAATTGTGATTAGTTAGACATAATAGGTGGATTAAGAAGTAATCAAGGCAACAAGCAAGAACCAGATACAAAACTAACATGGATGAACAATTGGAACGACGTCAGGGTGGAAGATCACAGTGAAGATGAGACCAGGTTCTGCTATTTCCATCAACATTCGTGCGCCAACTTTCAGTCTGTAACACTTGAGAAAGTTTATCCAAGTTCGGCCATAAAAAAGCAGCGATCTTCTTGGTTCATGAACCCAACTCGGAACTTATATCCATGGTTTGTCTTCACTGTGACCATTAAACTGGTGTATTCAGTTATGCCAAGGCCGAGCATCTTGAGTACATGTGTTCTGGCAGAGCAAATGATGCACTGCAGGAAAAATAATATGAGAACACAATGTATTCCCTAACCAAATCTAGAAATAACTTCCTCCTTCACGTTAGTGTTGACCATCGTACTGGTAGTACCTTTTATCCAAATATAGCAATCCAAATTTCCAAATTACTCGACAGCATGTTCAAAAAAACCCCACCCCCGGATAGAAAAGAGGATTCTAGGAACATATTGTGCGTGTTTTAAAATCCCGTGTTAGGATGAGAAGTAACAAGTGTGGCATCTCACCGAGGGCGCAGAAACCTGTAGGGTCCTCGCACTTTGGGCACTGCAAATGAAACACACTAGATTCAGTAGGAAGAAAAATGCATCAACGGCGGCGACTGCCATCCTAGGATTACCCGCGACCAAGGGACTTGGATTTATCGGGGGTGGATGGAGAATTCGTACTTGGTTCTCCATGAGAAAACCCTATGCAATCGCCGAGAGGGGGTTTTCTCTAAACAAGCAGACGAGGGAGAAGGGGATTCAGGCCCAGTGAAATATTGTCGCTTCGCCTGTCCAGCTTACTGCTAAAGCTGGAAAGGTGTTTTTTTTGTGATTTTGATGGCTCATTGGGCATTACTACGGCACTACGACCGGGGTGTGTCTACCGTGCAGTTGTGCACTCTAATTTGGTGCATATGGCACATGGACCCCGTTGCCGGATGCCCCACATATCAGTGAAAGGAAGTAGAAAGACAGGAGTAACTAGTTATACATAAATATATTTTTGACAAAGAGATGCTCCCTCTGTAAAGAAATATAAAAATCTTTTATATCACAACTTTACACATAAGAAAAATCAAGGGGAATATATATAACATATATAATTATAAAAAACAGAGTTTTTTAACACAGTATAAATGAGTTGGTGATGATGGTGTGCCTGCCATCCTGCAATATAGGTCGTCCAATTTATATCTGACGGATAGGAAACAAACTATGGCAATTTTGCAAAAAGGTACCCACATACCTCTCCACATTTGCAAATAAGACCTTCCCTCGTTCATCCTTTTCTCTCACAAGATAAAATACTCATACAAATGCATCTTGATGTTACGTGCAACGCACGGGCATTATGGGGGTTCAGCTGAGAATATAATACTCAGACAGGCTCACAGTTCTGGATTTGGGCCGCTGTCGTGGTTCTAAGCCTGACAGTAGAGTGGGGGGTAGGTATGGAGAGGCAAGGTCCTAGCTATGGAGAGGTTGTAAGCACAAAGGATGTACGAGTTCAGGCCCTTCTCGGAAGAAGTAACAGCCCTACGTCTCGGAGCCCGGAGGCGGTCGAGTGGATTATGAATGTATGAATTACAAGGTGCCAAACCCCTCTGCCTGTGGAGGAGGGTGGCTTATATAGAGTGCGCCAGGACCCTAGCCAGCCCACGCAGGAGAGGGTTTAAGGTGAGTTAAGTCTGGGGCGTTACTGGTAACGCCCCACATAAAGCGCCTTTACTATCATAAAGTCTACTTGATTACATGCCGTTGCAGTGCAGAGTGCCTCTTGACCTCCTGGTGGTCGAGTGAGTCTTTGTGGTCGAGTCCTTCAGGCCAGTCGAGTGAATCCTCGTTGGTCGACTGGAAGGCGACCTCTTCTAAGGATGTCCTAGGGTAAGTTACTTGGATCAGGTCCATGATCCTACCCTAGGTACACAACCCCATCATTAGCCCCCGAATGGATCGAGGCTTCGAGTGAAGAAGGAGTTGATGTCGTTTCCGATTAACCTTTGCGCTCCGGTTGTGCGCTGTTCTGGACCAAAGAATCCCTTTGTCGATAGGAAACAAATTGCCTTCAGTCAACTTGATCCATTCTGTTTTTGCGTCGAGTTATCTTTCAGGCTTCGACGATCTCCGAGCGACGGGTCGCCGGAAACACCGCGCCCGACAGACTGATTTGTTGCTCGCGGATTCCGCGGGATGCGAAATTTTGGGGCGCGCGCGAAGCGGGGCGGACCGCGGCGTTCGGATGGGACGGGGCATGGACGCCTCGATCTCCACGCCGCCTTTTTCGCCACGTGTCCCGCCTGCATAACTGTTCCAGATATGATTAGATCGCCCGGGCCCACCTGTCATCCACTCGGAAGGGACCTTATAAATGTGCCTGGCGAGGATTTCTGTGCTGCGCCTTAGCATTCTTCCCCTCTCTCTGCTTCCTTCCTCCCTGCTCAACGTGCTCGCTCTCGCCCCCGCACCACTTCCCTTTGCGCATCTCGCCGGCGACCATGGCCAAGGAGAAGACGGCGGCGCTGGAGCGCGCAAAGAAGGTGTCGGCATCGGAGAAGGCGAAAGGAAGATCCACCAGCCGCGGAGGGTCCTCGTCCAGATCCCGCCTGCCGAAGGGCTGGGTCCAAGGAGACTGGATCCAGTCGACCATCACGGAGAATGACCTCCTCGACATGGCCAACGAGGGCTTGATCCCCCACAGAGCTGCGAGGCTTCCGGGGAAGGAGTGGCAGCCCCAGCCAGAAGAGGGTGAGTGTGTGCTTTTGGCCACCCATGTTGATCGCGGGTTTTCCTTGCCACCGAGTGTTTTCTTTCGTGGCTTTTTGAACTTCTTCGGAGCGCAGCTCCACCACTTTACCCCAAACTCCATTGCCTATCTTGCCGCGTTCGTGTCCATGTGTGAGGGTTTCTTGGGCTGTCGACCGCACTGGGGTTTGTTCAAACATATATTCACGTGTCGATCTCAGACCGTGAAGAAGGCGAGCCCAGGTGATGAGAGAACCCGAGTCGTCCAAATGTGCGGAGGCCTGGGGATTCAGGTGAGGAATAAGAGCACCTTCCCGCCCATGACCTTTCCCGAGTCCGTCAGAGGCTGGCAGTCGACTTGGTTCTACTGCCAGGTCCAGTCGACGCCAGGGCAGTCGAGTGGACTCCCTCCGTTCACCATGGACCGAGTGAGCAAGCCTTCCCCTCTGAAGCTGATTCCGGAGGAGAAAGCTGACGTGAAGATGTTGATGGAGCGCGTGGTGCAGTTGGTTCGGGAGGGAGTGACAGGCATGGACCTCCTGGAGGTTTTCCTCAGGCGTCGCATCCAGCCTCTCCAGTTCCGGAGCCACTGCATGTGGTTGTACTGTGGGACCGAAGACGAGACTAGAGTCCATCCAGAAGCAGTCGACGATGTCACTCTGGAAAGATGGATGGTAGCTGTCACCGGAAACAAGGACAACCCACGCGGAGCCAGAAGGATTCCTCCACTCGACCACAACAGTGATCCAAATAAGGTACACTTGCCCTGCTCTCCACTGCATTCTTGTCGCATTCATCTCTGTTTACTCTGCCGACTGGTCGACTGATCATTGTCTTGATATCTGCTAGGCCCTCACCGAGCTGTACTCGATGCCCAATGGGGCACAAACTCCGACTGAGGAGGGTGAGGCGAGTGGGGGCGAGAGCCAGGACGAGGAGGAATGGGACTCGGACGTTGCAGGGGACGACGACGACGATGATGATGACGACGGCGATGATGATGACGCCGAAGACGAGGAGGAAGAGGAGGAGGTCGTGCCACCGCGCTCGGAAAGGCAGTCGAAGCTCGTCCACGACCCTTCGACTGAACGTGGCAAGGGGGTTGCGACGCAGTCGACCAAGCGCCCTAGGACCACTTCTCCAGCGCCGACTGAAAAGGCGCCGAAGCAGCCTAGGGGGGCTCCGCCAAAGCCGACCAAGCTCCTGCCGAAGATGAAGGTGTCCATCCCCACCATATCAGGGTAATTGTGCTGCTCATATTTTCTTATTCTGTGCGAACTTTATCTCTGGTCGACGCTGAAGTTAGTCGACTGATCCTTTGGAGTTGCAGTGCTGCTACTTCTGAGACCTCGGCCCGGGCTGATGACCACGAGATGGAGGATGCAGCAACTTCGAATCCAGGTACTGTGTTCTTAACACCGTTCTTAGTCGGCTGACTCGCGATCTCTGATCCTGATCGTTCTCCGCAGCTCCACCCAACACTGTTATCAATCTCCCTGACGACGACGAGGATGAAGAACCACTGACACGCAGGAGGAGTCGGAAAGAGTCCGCCAGTAAGGTACCTCAGGATGTGACGGCGCCTGAGATTCTGACTGTGGAGGAAGGGAACACCACTCGACACACGGTGTCCTTCGCAAATCCACTGACGAGTGCTCAGCAGCCCTCCCTCTTTACGACGCACCACGTCCCAGAGGACCAAGCTGGCGCAGCGAAGGAGGCAATACGCCAGGCGGGACTCATGATGGAGCAGCTGAAGACCATCCGGGACGCGAGCCAGGCAGCTTATGACGCCAGTTCTGCCCTCCAAAGCAATGTCCAGGTCAGTCGACCGCTGTTTGTTCTGTTGGATATGCTACCAAAAACTTTTCTTTTCTGGAATTTATATTAGTCACCCACTGGGTGTGTCGAATAAACTCCGTGTTAGCGGGGGCACGCTGAGTGCACCCGCTGGGTGTAGTCCCCAAGGCTAAGGTCGACTGCTGGCAGTCGGCTTTAGGCTTTATGACGTCAATTTTTCTTTCAGTCGACTATGTCGACTGGATTTCGCAAACCGGTGGGGGCACGCTGAGTGCACCCACTGGGTGTAGTCCCCGAGACTGTGGTCGACTGCTTGCAGTTGATCACAGTCTTAGAGAATGCATCTCTCTCTCTCTCTTTTTTTTTGAGGTCGACTGGTCGACTTTGTCTTCAACAGGATTAGTGGGGGCACGCTGGGTGCACCCACTGGGTGTAGTCCCCGAGACTACGGTCGAATGCTTGTATTTGGCTGTAGTCTTAGAAAAGTGTGTTTATCCCTTTTTCACTCGGAAGTGAATTATATTTGACATTTAGTCGATTGGTTCTTCACAGAACTCCTGCGATCTTGTGGCTCGCTACTCAGAGCTGGAACAAAAACATACTCAAGTCGAGCTGAGCTTGAAGCTGGTTCAGGAGAAGCTGACAAAGGCAAAGGAGGAGACCGAAGGTATGTTTGGTGAGACCCTGACGACTGCTTTTCCCCTTGCTTGTTTCAGCATCTGATCTTGCTGTAACTTGCAGGTAAGGTAAGGGAGGCCCAGCAGAAGAAAGACCTTGAGCTAGCTGAGAAGATCAAGCTTGCTGACGAGAAGTTAGCTTCAGTCACCAAGCTCGAACAAGACAATACCAATCTGAAAGCTGCTCTTGGGATTGCCAACAAGGAGGTCAGTCGACTGAAAACTGACAAAGCTGCCCTGACCGACCAAGTCAGCAAATTGACTGAGAAGAAAACTGAACTGGAGGCCTTCCTGAGTGGCCTTGCCAAGAAGTTGTTCCTTATGCTTGAAGGTAGACCTCCATGTTTGGCAAATATTTCCAATTGTGGCTTTTTCCATTCGACTATCTCCTTAGTGATCACCCTTGCAGAATTTTGTCAAAACTTTGAAGAAGAAACCAGCCAACTGGAGCCAAACCTTGACCCCGTCAATTCTCCGGTGAACGACGAAGTTGCCATGGATGTTTTCCGACTGGAGACTCGTGTTGCAGCTGTCGTGGACTATCTCGCAAGGCTGAAGGCCGCCACATCTCGCATCGACTCGACGCTCTGGCCTGAGGAGACACTTCAGAATGACCTTGAGTCGCTGATGGCCCGCTTGAACACGATCCCTGGTCGAGTGCAGGAGTGGAAGAAGTCCTCGGCTCGGTGTGGTGCAGATGTCGCTCTGTGTCTGGCTCGAGTCCACTGCAAAGATGCGCGAGAAGAGAAGCTGGCGGCCCTTCGGGTGGCCAATACCAAGAAGCACGACTTCAGATCCTTTATGGAAACTTTCCTTGCAGCTGCCACTCGGATCGCCGACGGGATTGACCTTGATGAATTTGTTGCACCTTCCAGCCCTCCACAGGAGGGGTAAAAAACTTCTTCTGGCTCGACGCTTTAAATTTGCCTCGGTATGCCGAGTGAAATTGTAACCGTCAAACCTTAACAGGCTTGACGCCTGAGCACTTTCGGTTCCTTTAGATGTCGATTCAAACTTGGATTTGGTGCTTGAATACGATTGCCTTCGGCTCGGAATGTCTTTTGCAGGTTCAAAGCAAGGTGCATGTGCTGCAATCGGCTTATTCTTTAGTCCACTTAGACGAGCACTGGGCTGCAGCTAAGCCCTCCGAATGAGAGGGTTGCTCTCCACTTGGCAGGGTTTTTATACCTTAGGCGAGCGCTTGGACTGCAGCTAAGCCCCCGAGTGAGAGGGTTGCTCTTCACTCGGTAGGATTTTTGTAACTTAGGCGAGCACATGGCTGCAGCTAAGCCCCCGAGTGAGAGGGTTGCTCTTCACTCGGTAGGATTTTTGTAACTTAGG
>NC_057806.1:432440368-432456091 GCF_018294505.1 Triticum aestivum
GGCTGCAGCTAAGCCTCCGAGTGGAAGGCTGGCTTACCACTCGGTAGGATTTTGATAACTTAGGCGAGCACGAGGCTGCAGCTAAGCCTCCGAGTGAGAGGATTGCTCTTCACTCGGTAGGATTTTCACAACTTAGGCGAGTGCTTGGACTGCAGCTAAGCCCCCGAGTGAGAGGGTTGCTCTTCACTCGGTAGGATTTTTATAACTTAGGCGAGCACATGGCTGCAGCTAAGCCTCCGAGTGGAAGGCTGGCTTACCACTCGGTAGGATTTTGATAACTTAGGCGAGCACGAGGCTGCAACTAAGCCTCCGAGTGAGAGGATTGCTCTTCACTCGGTAGGATTTTCACAACTTAGGCGAAACGGATTCGCAGCTAAGCCTCTGAGTGGGAGTCTGGCTCACCACTCGGTAGGATTTTTACAAACTTAGGCGAAACGGATTCGCAACTAAGTCACCCACTGAGGGGAATTTTATTGGAAAAAATAAAAAGTGACAGATATTGTGGAGGAACTATGACACTATTATTTTGAGGTCCATGAACTACAAAAGTACTTTATTGCAACTCATCCGAGTGATAAAACTTAAGTGCAAAATGGGCGGAGTAGCTCCGCGTTCCAAGCTCGGGGCTCGTCGATATTATGCTCGACGTTGTAAAGACGGTACGCCCCGTTGTGGAGAACCTTGGTGACGATGAAGGGGCCTTCCCAAGAAGGAGCAAGCTTGTGTGGTTTGTGCTGATCCACTCGGAGAACCAAATCCCCTTCCTGGAAGGCTCGACCTCTCACATTTCGGGCGTGGAAACGGCGCAGAACTTGTTGGTAGATGGTCGATCGGATCAGAGCCATCTCCCTTTCTTCCTCTAAAAGGTCGACTGCGTCCTGCCGCGCTTGTTCAGCTTCTGCTTCGTTGTAGATTTCAACTCGAGGAGCATTGTGGAGAAGATCACTCGGCAAGACTGCTTCAGCTCCATAGACCAAGAAGAATGGAGTTCTTCCGGTCGACCGATTAGGCGTGGTCCGCAGTCCCCAGAGTATAGATGGAAGTTCGTCGACCCAAGCTCCAGCCGCGTGTTTGAGATCACGCATCAGTCGAGGCTTCAGTCCCTTGAGAATCAGTCCATTAGCTCACTCTGCTTGTCCATTCGACTGCGGATGGGCGACTGATGCGTAGTCGACCCGTGTGCCCTGGGAGTCGCAGAAAGCTCTGAATTCCTCTGAGTCAAAGTTCGACCCATTATCCGTAATGATGCTGTGCGGGACTCCATATCTGAATATTAGTTCCCTGATGAAGCTAACAGCAGTACCGGTGTCAAGGCTCTTGATTGGTTTAGCCTCGATCCACTTGGTGAACTTGTCGACTGCCACCGGTACATGCGTGAAGCCACTTCGTCCTGTTCTCAAAGGACCGATCATGTCCAGCCCCCAAACTGCAAAAGGCCAGACGAGTGGGATGGTCTTCAAAGCTGACGCAGGCTTGTGCGACATATTCGAGTAGAACTGACATCCCTCGCACTTATCTACTATCTCTTTTGCCATCTCATTCGCCTTGGGCCAGTAAAATCCGGCTCGGTATGCTTTGGCCACGATGGTCCGAGAGGACGCGTGATGACCACAGGTCCCCGAGTGAATATCATTGAGGATGAGTCGACCTTCTTCTGGTGTTATGCACTTCTGACCGACTCCAGTCGCACTTTCTCTGTATAATTGTCCTTTGATTACGGTAAAGGCCTTAGATCGACGGACGATCTGTCGAGCCTCTTCCTCATCCTCCGGAAGCTCTTTCCTCAAGATATATGCGACATACGGAATCGTCCAGTCGGGAATGACCACCAAAACCTCCATGATCAAGTCGACCACCGCTGGGACTCCAACTTCAGTCGGATCTGTGGCGCTCTTGGGCTGCGGAGTTTCTTCGGTGAAAGGATCTTCTTTGACTGACGGAGTGTGTATATGCTCCAAGAACACACCACTCGGAATGGCTTCTCTCTTGGAACCTATCTTTGCTAGATCATCAGCTGCTTGATTTTTCAGTCGGGGTATATGATGGATCTCCAACCCCTCGAACTTCTTCTCCAGCTTCCTCACTGCACTGCAGTATCCAGTCATGGCTGGACTTCTCACGTCCCACTCTTTCATCACCTGATTGACCACTAAATCCGAGTCGCCATAGACCATTAGGCGACGGACGCCGAGTGAAATGGCCATGCGCAACCCATATAGGAGGGCCTCATATTCTGCCTCATTGTTGGAGGAATCAAAGTGAATCTGGAGCACATATCTGAGCTTATCTCCTCTGGGGGAAACCAGGACAACCCCAGCACCGGAACCATTCAACATCTTAGAGCCATCGAAAAACATGGTCCAATGCTCCGAGTGAACTTCAGTCGGCTGCTGTTGTTCAATCCACTCGGCGAGGAAATCTGCTATCGCCTGGGACTTAATGGCTTTCTTTGCCTCAAACTTGATATCAAGGGGAAGAAGCTCAATCGCCCATTTGGCCACTCGACCAGTTGCATCTCTGTTGTGCAAAATCTCTGATAGTGGAGCGTCGCTGACGACTGTGATAGAATGGTCAGAGAAATAATGAGCAACCTTCTTTGTGGTCATGTATATTCCATACACAAGCTTCTGATAATGAGGATATCTCTGCTTGGATGGAGTCAAGACTTCAGACAAATAATACACTGGGCGCTGAACTTTGAGAGCTTTTCCTTCTTCTTCCCGCTCGACCGTTAGCACAGTACTGACGACTTGTCCTGTGGCTGCGATGTAGAGCAACAGAGGTTCTTTGCTGATTGGAGCAGCAAGCACCGGCTGGGTGGAGAGCAGAGCTTTTAGCTCGGCAAACGCTGCATCAGCTTCTGGAGTCCACTCGAACTTGTCAGCCTTCTTCATCAGTCGGTAAAGAGGCAGTGCCTTTTCACCGAGTCGTGAGATGAATCGACTTAATGCGGCCAAGCATCCAGTAAGCTTCTGTACATCGTGCACTCGCACAGGGCGTTTCATTCGGAGAATAGTGCCAATCTTCTCTGGGTTAGCGTCGATTCCCCGTTCGGAAACGAGAAAACCGAGTAACTTGCCACCAGGAACTCCAAATGTGCACTTTGATGGATTGAGCTTGATATCATACCTTCTGAGGTTGGCAAATGTTTCGGCGAGGTCAGCGAGCAGGTCGGAACCTTTTCGTGACTTGACAACAATATCATCCATATAAGCTTCCACATTCCGACTGATTTGGGTGAGTAGACACTTCTGAATCATTCGCATAAATGTGGCTCCGGCATTCTTGAGGCCGAATGGCATGGTGATATAGCAGAAGCACCCGAATGGAGTGATGAAAGCTGTTTTTACCTCATCGGGCCCGTACAGACGGATCTGGTGGTACCCGGAGTAAGCATCTAAAAAAGACAACCTCTCGCATCCCGCGGTCGAGTCAACAATTTGATCTATGCGAGGGAGAGGAAAGTGATCTTTCGGGCAGGCACGGTTGATGTGCTTGAAATCAATGCACATTCGGAGCGACTTGTCCTTCTTAGGAACCATGACGACATTAGCGAGCCACTCGGAGTGGTATATCTCTCGGATAAATCCTGCCGCCAACAGTCGAGCCACTTCTTCACCGATGGCCTTTCTCTTCTGGACGGCGGACCGCCGAAGATGCTCTTTGACTGGTTTTGCAGACGAGTCGACTCTTAGGCGATGCTCAGCCAGTCCCCTGGGAACACCTGGCATGTCAGCGGGCTTCCATGCAAAAATGTCCCAGTTCTCACGGAGGAACTGGATGAGCGCTTCTTCCTATTTTGGGTCGAGTGTTGTGGAGATGCGGGTCGGAGCTGCTTCGGGGTCGGTCGGGTGAATGTGAACAGGCTTCGTCTCACCGGACGACTGGAATGCAGACTCTGTGGCGGGCTTCTTGGATCGCAGCAAGTCACTCGGATCTGCGTTTTGCTTGTATTCTTCGAACTCGACCGCTGTCACTTGGGAATCGGCAATCTTGGAGCCCTTCTGAAAGCACTCCTCTGCTTTTTTCCTATCACCGGTGACAGTGATCACACCTTTGGGACCGGGCATCTTCAATTTGAGGTACACGTAACATGGTCGAGCCATGAACCGTGCATAGGCTGGTCTCCCCAAAATGGCATGATATGCACTTTGAAAATCCACGACCTCAAACGTCAACTTTTCTTTGCGAAAATGCTTCGAATCACCAAACACTACGTCCAAAGCTATCTGGCCGAGTGACTCGGCCTTCTTCCCTGGTATAACTCCATGGAAGCTCATGTTACTAGTGCTCAGTCGGGACATCGGAATGCCCATACCTTTCAATGTGTCTGCATACAATAAGTTCAGCCCACTTCCACCATCCATCAGCACCTTTGTCAGTCGAGTGCCTTCGACAACTGGATCGACCACCAAAGCTTGCCTCCCGGGGGTGGCAATATGAGTCGGGTGATCAGATTGGTCGAATGTGATGGGTGTTTGAGACCACTTCAGATAATTTGCCTTTGCTGGGGCAACCATGTTCACCTCTCGGTTAATCACTTTCAGTCGACTTCTGCTTTCCACTTCTGCAAAGATCATCAAAGTGGAGTTGATATGCGGATATCCTCCCTCACTGTCCTCTTTGTCTTCGGCCTTGTCCGACTCCTTCTCCTTGTCCTTAGACTGTTTTCCCTGAAACTGCTGGATCAGGAGTCGACATTGGCGAGTGGTGTGCTTTGGGTAAATGATATTCCCCTCTTCATCTTTCTTCGTGTGAATGTGACACGGCATATCCATCACGTCGTTCCCTTCTTTATCCTTTACCTTCTTGGGGTTCCAGGATCCTTTTGGTTTCCCCTTAAACTTTCCTTGAGTCACGGCCAGAGCCTCTCCAGGAGCTGCCGGTTCAGCCTTCCGCTTCTGTTTCCGACTGGTGTTTCCTTTTTCCGACTGACTCGGCTTGTGCTTGCCGCTTCGGAGTCGGTCTTCTTCTTCGCCGTTGGCGTACTTGGTAGCAATCTCCATCATCCGACTCAAGGTCATGTCACCGGTTCGACCAAATTTCAAACTCAGTTCTCTGTTCTTGACGCCGTCTTTGAAGGCGCATACTGCCTGATGATCAGAGACATTTTCCACAGTGTGGTGCAAAGTGATCCACCTTTGAATATACTCTCTGAGAGTCTCATTAGTTTTCTGTACGCAGACTTGCAACTCTGTCAATCCCGCTGGTCGCTTGCAAGTCCCTTCAAACGTTCTGACGAACACTCGGGACAGATCTTCCCAAGTGTAAATGCTGCTAGGAGGTAATTGAGTCAACCATGCCCTGGCAGAACCTTCCAACATGAGGGGCAAATGCTTCATGGCCACCTCGTCGTTCCCACCACCGATCTGAACTGCCACTCGGTAGTCTTCAAGCCAAGTTTCAGGCTTAGACTCACCAGTGAACTTGCTGACTCCTGTTGCCAACCTGAAATTGGGGGGGATAACTGCGGCTCTGATAGCTCTGCTGAAACATTCAGGACCAGAAACATGTACTCGACTGCTCGTGGGTACATCTCTGTCGAGTGCGCCTCGATGGGCTCTGTTCCGGTCGACCAACCCTTGCACGATAATGGATCGCGCGTCGAAGCCTGGCTCTCTGGGGTCAACTGGAACCCTACGCCCTGTACTGTACTGACGCCTATCATCTGGCTGCCGAGGAGCATAAGACCCACCCCTCGGAGGGGAATAGGGCACTCGACGCCTATCATCTCGGTCGAGTCTGTCGCCATATCGATCTCGCCGATTCTCACGCCCTTCGCGCCGTGGAGGCGATCTGGGGCTGTGAGCCGACTGAACCGTATTCACAGTGACAGATCGACTGTGAATTCTGTTGCGCGACTGAGACACGGCTGAATTCTGATCTCCTGCTGCCCGGAGCAGATCCCTGATCTGCAGCAAACCTCTGCCAGCTTCCGACTGTGAAGGCTGAATGGACTCTGCTATACGGGTCGCAGCTGCTAAATTCTGAATTGGGGTTCGATATACCTGAGTCGGCGGGAAGAGTTGACGTCGACTGGTGTCGGGAACTCGCTGCCGCGCGCGCTCGTCGAGTGCTCGCTGAAGGTTTTCCAGTCGAGTGCGCTCGGCCAAATTGGCCAGACGCGCCTCCTCCAAGGCACGAGCCTCGGGGGTTTCTCCTGCGATGGGAATACGCAGGGGATCCTCGTTCCTGCGGCGAAGCTCTTCTTTTTGCAGAGAGTCGAGTGGCTCGGGCTGGTACTCTTCGTAGTCTCGTGCAGGGTCGCCGCCGTCACCTGCTCCACCACCACGGGTGAAGCCAGGAGGGCTGTGGGGCCCGTCGATCATCAAGATTTCCGCCGCTGGATCACTGCTTCCGCACTCGGATGCAGTCTCTCCGGAGCCAGTCGACTGATCGAACAAGCCGTAGAGAGATTCGTTGGGCTCGATTGCTGCAACTTGTGTAGTGGCCGATTGGCGAGCCACCGCGTGACTCACCCATCGCTGAAGCCTCGACCGGCCTGAGCGCTTGCGCTGGCGGGAGACCGGGAGGGTGGACGATGGAGGAGCCGACCGATACTGGGTCGACGGTTGCCGCAGCAGAACGCCGCGGACACATGCGCGAAAATGCGTCGCACCGCGGACGGGGAGCGCGTCTTCGTCGAGTGGAGCCTCCTGGAGCCATGCGGAGTCGTCGGCGATGAAGGTGAGAGTGCCGAGACGGATCTCTTGACCCTTGACCAAAACTCCAGCAGACACCATGATGAGAGTACTCGGAAGAATCGCAACTTCTCCACAAAATCGCTAAAACTCCAGCCCCAAGGTGGGCGCCAACTGTCGTGGTTCTAAGCCTGACAGTAGAGTGGGGGGTAGGTATGGAGAGGCAAGGTCCTAGCTATGGAGAGGTTGTAAGCACAAAGGATGTACGAGTTCAGGCCCTTCTCGGAAGAAGTAACAGCCCTACGTCTCGGAGCCCGGAGGCGGTCGAGTGGATTATGAATGTATGAATTACAAGGTGCCGAACCCCTCTGCCTGTGGAGGAGGGTGGCTTATATAGAGTGCGCCAGGACCCTAGCCAGCCCACGCAGGAGAGGGTTTAAGGTGAGTTAAGTCTGGGGCGTTACTGGTAACGCCCCACATAAAGCGCCTTTACTATCATAAAGTCTACTTGATTACAGGCCGTTGCAGTGCAGAGTGCCTCTTGACCTCCTGGTGGTCGAGTGAGTCTTTGTGGTCGAGTCCTTCAGGCCAGTCGAGTGAATCCTCGTTGGTCGACTGGAAGGCGACCTCTTCTAAGGATGTCCTAGGGTAAGTTACTTGGATCAGGTCCATGATCCTACCCTAGGTACACAACCCCATCAGCCGCAGGCCCACCCTGCATGTTTGGGGGCCCATGTGTTCTACCTCAACGCTTTTCATATTGCAAGCGATCGGTACGGTGCTGGTTTTAGATGTTGTTGCAAGGGGAATACACAAAATTGAATAAAGCACGACAACTGTTGGAATGAAATCAAACGACAGTTCCTAACCAGCAATGAGAGTTACAATTCTATCAACGATATACCATGTGATAAATAATATTGTTGTATTACTTATACACACAGGACACTTGTTTCACCATGCCAGATTATTACATCAAAATCTCTCGTAGGATAGATCAGTTCGGCAGTTGCGTGCTGCTACTGAAGAATTTCAAAGTTGATTTGGACCAGCTCTCCTTGACGAGAAAGTTCGATTTTGAGATCATCCCCTACCGCGAGATATGATTTAGATTTGAACCTTGACCATCCTTTAGCATCAATCATCATGCGACCATCCTTTGTACTTACGGTATATTGAGCAGGTTCATTCACACCAAGGTTGCGCATGGTAAGAGAAACTTGGCCGCTATCGCCCGGATTGTTGAACGACTCCCTCGTTGCTCTAGGAATTCTCTGTTTGCAAACAAGAAGACATACCCAAACAGTTAGATCAACACATTGAATCATGCGAACAACATGGAAAGAAAAAAGAACGAAACACTTGGGTGGCCAATGCTTACCAAGAAGGTGGACATGTCGGTTTTTGTAAGGACTTTGGTATATGAAGTGCGAACTGCATCCCAGTCTGTTGCCAGTGCAACTGCTCGTTCGGTTGCCGCTGCACGGGCCGGAGCAGATGCAAGTGCAAGTGTTGGTGCAGGTGTCGAAGCCGCTGCTGCTGCCTGAGATGGTGCTCCTTGTTGAGCTGGTGCCGGTGTCGGAGCAGGTGCCGGTGTCGATGCCCGATCCTCCGGTAGACCAGCCTGATCCGCTGACGCGGTCGGTGCCCAATCCTCAGCTGGATAAGACTGAGCTGCTACCGCTGTCAGTGCTAGAGCAACTGCAGGTGCTCGATCCGTTGCTGAAGGTGGTACCGATGTGCGAGACAGCGGTGATCGTGTCTGGTCTGCTATGATCAGCTTTCTAACTTGACTAGGCTTCGTGACCGTGATCCGGTTTTTTCTCCATTTCTTTTAAACACAAGAAGGACTAATTGTGGAGTTTTTGTTAAACCAAACTGCGGTCCATCATAGGGATTCAGCTTGTACTCGGACAACAGACTGATCCAATTTTTCCAGTAATATAAGTGATGGACAGTGCCTTCGTTACTGACACGACATAAGAAGTGAAACCTGCAAAAATAGCCATCATAGAGCAAACCAAATGGTTTATTCTATGATGAATGTCACATGGCAAAACCTGCATCGTAAAAATGTAGGAAAAGAAAGAAAACATGACATTAAATCAATAAGATTTAGACAGTAAATCAATAAGATTTACTTGATGTGACACGAGTGAATCCTTACCAGGAAATCACTATGTTGAAGTACTAAACAGAAGCTTGATCGTCCAACTACGGGTGGCATGCAGGGGCCCTGCCTGCTCCCACAAGCATGACAGTCCAAAGGTCATGACAAATCGTATGGACCGAACATCCATGGGACTGGAAATCCTGGTGGGTGCAATAAACCCTGCAATGCATACAGATATTGGAGTGTTACCATAATTGATAAAGCATCCTGACAAAAAAGATGATCTGGATACTTCAAAATATACAGACTGAATTGAGTGGACAGACATTAACATAGACCGTTCTCAGGACTGACCACACAACAAAAGCGGTAGTACTAATAAACAATACAGGGTTCACAAGCACAATTCAAGTACTGAAAAATAGTACTTACTACAGGCAAGCAAAGTTGCACTAATTAAACTCTGCAGACTATTTCTTGCCACCGACCTAAGGGATGAACCCCACATAACTGACTAGGCCATGGACTTCGTGAGAGATGTCTACATGCACCATCACCATCTCGTCAACCTTGGAGAACCTAACAGAGTGGTCTTTCCACTCATAAACATGATCATGAAGACAGGCCGCATCAGATTTGTTGGGAAGCTGAAAGAACATGCGGTGCCCCATGTTTGGTTTTGGTAATTGATGACAATCTCTATGGACTAATGGTTGCCTTGAGTTATATTTGAAGGTTTTGTCCATAGGCTTTTCTTGGAGTACATGTGTTGGTTTCAAGGAGAGTTTGTGTTGACCAAGGTGCTATTCAAGGAATTATCTAAAGATTGGTCATGTGACTATTGAGCTTATTGCAAGCATGTCTTGAAGAAGAAGATTGTGTGATCACTCATGCCTACCTTCAAGACACCATCCAAATGAAGAGAATTGGAAAGATTCAGGGTTGATCAAGATTAATTCAAGAGTGAATCAAGTTGATCAACACACAAAGCATACAAGATGTACTGAGGGATCAAGTGATCCCATGGTATGGTAAGCATTGTCCATTACGCTTTGTTTGCTAACCCATGGTTTTCGTGAGAGTTCTTTGTGGGGTTAGGTTGCGATGTGCAAGTTCAAGTGGAGCATCATGAAGAGATCAAATGCTTGAAGCTTGTCGTCCATTATGGTAACAATGGATTTATGAAGATATGCCGAAGAGTGCCTCACCCATAGTGGAGTTTGGGGGAGCAATCAACTAGTCTTCATCGAGCCAACACAATCAAGAAAGGTGGTCCAACTTGAGGAAGTCAAGATCTTCATATCTAGCTCAAGTGTACTATGTGCAAGACAAAGGTTTGCCCTTGATAGGTTTTCTATTTTACCAGTCTCATAGTGGTAGTTGGGAGACTGGGTTATAGGATCGATTGCCGTACTATCAAGGGGGGCTCTCGATGAGTAGCTTGATCGCATCGTTCGTAGAGAGCTCAAACCGTTGCATACTTGCATCATCTCTTGGTTCTTGTTTGGTTATCTCTGAGAGTTTTAGATCTTATGGTCATCTTGATGACAAGCTCAAGTTCATCGAAAACGGAGTTCACTTGCATCTTCTGTGATGTTTTCGATGTTGGAGGTTATGCCCGTTCTTCTCTGTTGGAGGTTTCACTCCTCCATTTGTTAGGCATACCTCCTCCATTCGGAGGTTTCACTCCTCAATTTGTTGTTGTGTTGATGCTACTCGTTGTCTTGTATCCAACAAGCTTGAGTTTGCTCAATTCAGAGCTCATTTGCAGAAGTTATGGCAGTTCTGGTTTTCCTTGGAGTATACTTCTTTTCTTGGAAGTGGCATATGTTTGGTGCCAGTGGTAGTACCGCGGGGCCAGAGAGGCAGTACCGTGTATCGCCAAAAGCAGTAGTACCACTGTCTCACAACGGAAGTATCGCCCATGGCCATAAGCGGTAGTACGGCTCTGGTTCCGCGCTGGTACCGCCTCGACTCGAGACGTGGTTTTCTCGTGTCGGGTTCAGCGGCAGTAGTAGCGGCAGTAGGAGTGGTAGTGCCGCTCATGTGCGGTAGTACCGCGGCTACCACCGCCCCTAGTGCTGCTCAAAGGCCCTCCTCTCTGTGCATGGTCCCATTGGTAGTACCGCTAGGCCAAGCGGCAGTATCGCTGGCCCCAGCGGTAGTGCCGCTCATACGGCTCTGCCTCGCCCTCTGTTTTGCTCTGCTCTCTACGTTCTACCGTCCGGGCGGTAGTACCGCTCCCCTGAGCGGTAGTACCGCTCGTGCGCGGACTGAGCACATAACGGTTGGATTCGGGAGCTCCTATAAAAGGGGGTCTTCTTCCCTTTGAGCCTTATCCTTTAAGCTCGTGTTCTTCCCCCATTGTTGACCTTCTTCAAGCTTGCTAACTCTTAAGACCTCCATGGATTCTTGCTAGTTTTTGAGGGAAAAGAGAGAGGAGATCTAGATCCACATTTCCACCAATCACTTTCTCCTCTATGTGAGGGGAACCCCTTGGATCTAGATCTTGGAGTTCTTGGTGTTCTCCTTCTTGTTCTTCCTCTCATTTTCCTCCCTAGCATTAGTTGCTTTGGTGGGACTTGGGAGAGAAGGACTCGGGCACTCCGTCTGCCCTTTCCATTGCATTTGGTGCATCGTTTTGAGTTCTCCACGGTGATACGTGGAAGTTACAAGTTGAGAAGCTTATTACTCTTGGGTGCTTGGTACCCTTGAGCTTGTTCCTCTTGGATGCTTGGGTGCCCTAGACAGTTGGTGGTGTTCGGAGCTCAATCATTGTGGTGTAAAGCTCCGGACAAGCGTCGGGGTCTCCAATTAGGTTGTGGAGATCGCCCTGAGCAATTTGAAGGGTACCGGTGACCGCCCCCAAGGGTTGCCAAAGTGTACGGGTTCGGTGACCGCCCCCAAGGGTTGCCATCTGTACGGGTTCGGTGACCGCCCTCAAGGGTCCCTTAGTGGAATCACGACATCTTGTATTGTGCGAGGGCGTGAGGAGATTACGGTGGCCCTAGTGGCTTCTTGGGGAGGATTGTGCCTCCACACCGCTCCAAACGGAGATTAGCATCCGCAAGGGTGTGAACTTCGGGATACATCATCGTCTCCGGGTGCCTCGGTTATCTCTTACCCGAGCCCTTTACTTATGCACTTTAATTTGTGATAGCCATATTGTTTCTTGTCATATATCTTGCTATCACTTTGTTGTTTACTTGCTTAGCATAAGTTGTTGGTGCACATAGGTGAGCCTAGTTGTTGTAGGTTTTGCGCTTGACAAATTAACCGCTAGGTTTATTCCGCATTTGTTCAAGCCTAAACCATAATTATTTTAAAGCGCCTATTCACCCCCCTCTAGGCGACATCCTCATTCTTTCAGAAGCTTTACAAGAACCACACCCTTCGTAATCGAAGGCACAACCAGGAAATTGTTGTGGTCAAGTACAGCCTCGAGAACACGCCCGACAACAATGCTACAGGAAAACACTAGTTCAGGACACGTGGCGACAAGGACACAACAGCTGGATAGTTTAGCAGTACAACTCATCCTCGGGTCTTCCAGTTCACACGACATGACTTTGAGAACTTCATCTCCACCGCGGACCTGGCTCTAATTCAAACAGAAACCATATTTTATTACTACCTCAGTTAAGGAATATAAGATGATTTTCGATATTATACTCCATATATGACTACATATACGCACAGAAATGAGTGAACAAAGACACTAGAACATGTCTTCAAAGGCATGCGAGTAGAGGGATTACTTGCAATATCCATAACACAAGTTACTGAGGCAAATATACCCTCTTCAAAGGTAGCATTGATGTTCATAAAGTACTCCCTCCGTCCCAAAATTCTTGTCTTAGATTTGTCAAGATACGGATGTATCAAGTCACATTTTAGTATTAAATACATATGTATCTAGACAAATCTAAGACAAGAAATTTGGGACAGAGGGAGTAGTTGAAAGTAATCTATAAGAAATCCGTGTCAACCTCTCGCATGTTTTGGTCAAAAGAGGAATTTAGAACCGTCATTTGGCACAAAAAAATCACATGCAAGATCACCCAGAAAGTTGTACTACTAGTACTAGTACTGCGTGTTAGATGAAAAAACACGATCAAGATCGAGAAAAAGATTGTCAAGAAGAGATATTACCTGGACTTGCTTAATGAGGGATCCCGGAGAGGGGGGCTTGGACAGGGCGATGGCTTTGAGCTTGTCTGCGGTAGTCTCGGCGGGGTGCTTGCGCTTCTTCGTACCATGAGCCACGACGGTTTTGGCCAGAGCCATAGACATCACTTCGGCCGGTGCTCCAGCGTCCATCAAGAAACTGTCAAATAGAAATAATAGAAAAGAAACAATAATCACAAACCCAAAAGAAGAAAAGAGAGGAAGTTATAGGATCAGTCTCGGGGTTGCAAGACCGGGCCTTGGCCAGAATCAACACCATTGATGCGCTCACCTTTCCTTCTTTGGGAGAGAAGAACAATGGCAGGAGCAGGTCAGGGTTTCTTGAAGAAATGAGGAACAAGATGAGTGAGAAGTGAGTTGGGTGGAGAGAGGCTGAGAGAGAAGAGTGAAATGATGGTTGCTTCGTCCATCCAACTTACTGCTGGAAAGGAGGGGGTTTGTGATTTGACGACTCATTGGGCATTACTACAGCGCTTCGATCGAGGTAGTCTATTGTCACTCTACTACAGAGTAATTTAATGCATGGCTGGTGGACCCCGATGCTGGCTGTCCCACATGTCGGCGAAAGTGAGTAATTTAGTGCATGGCTGGAGGAGGATCCGCATGGTAGAGCGTGTCCACTATTTTTCTAAAGAAAAAAATGATTACAGCAAGCGTTTCCACTCTTACGACGGAGGAGTGTGAAACACGGCAGCCACTTGAACATACACGGTGCTCCTACTACTAGGCATGTGCAGTGGTTCATACGTCAGTACTAGATAATCTTGTTGCTAGTGTAGTAAGATATGACGACAACAAATGATGTTGTGCGCATGTCAACTATATGATCAGTAATGTAGTAACATAGTACCGCTTTTTCGACTGTCCGGTCGAGAATGAATGGTGAGATCAATGTTAACAGAACTAGGTCTACAGCACACGGAGAGTACGGTGCTATAGTACTCCATGAAACATGAACCATATGAAGCACGAATAGTGCTAGGCAGGGTGTATGAAGGGTGCATGGGATGGGAGCAAAACTTCCCTTCTCGACCCACTTTTGGGTGTTTGGCAAAGTGCATGAAGGGTGCATGAGTCCACACTAGTAGGTTAACACAAATACACGAGGAGGAAACAACTATATTGAGATGATAATGCAACCAAACACACCCACACGCTTTGTGCTACAGTGACTGATCTGCACCGTCTGAGTTTGATCCAACAACCATGTTGCGCCAAGACATGGACATGCCCATGCAGAGGGCGCCTAAACACCACCGAAGTCCCTCTGCTTCTCGAGGCGCACAACATTGGTGATGTAGGGGGTGAAACGGCTGAAAGGCAATGCAATCTACGGGAAGGCGGAGGGAGCCAGCCGAGGAGCGGGGAATATTTTGGTTTTCACCATGGTAAAACACCAGTCGACGACTTCTCACATCAAGGAGCAGTGGGTTTTACAGGCGGAGTCATCGTGACTAATTGCTGCCGCGCCTGCTCCTGTCAATCAAAAAAAATTAAAAATCCTTCCGCGCCTGCTCCTGTCAATCAAAAATTAAAAATCCTGTCGCACTCAAACACCAAAGCAACACCGTGGTGGATATTTAAATTTACCTGCCGACATGTAGATAAAAAAAGGGGTGAAAAAACTAATGTGGCGGCGGCCTAGCTAATCGGTCGAACTAGCCCAACTAGCTAGCCACCGTGCTTCACTGATGTACTCGGCGGGTAAAGTGGTCTTTCGTGATTTGACGAATCATTTACTTGCTTTGGGAAAACGCGCGGTAGGGTGTCCCATGTCAGGAAGAATAAATGTGTGCACCACCCGGGAGGACCCCAAAACCGCGCGGTAGGGTGTGCATGTCTCGGCACGGAGGGAAAATGTGCGTGTAAAAATGTACTGTATCAGACATAGTACCTATGGTTCGACCTCGGGACCCAGTCAGTCAGTCGAAAACACCCCACTAGCCACACAGCTTCATCATGCTAACATGGCCCGGAGGATAGGTGTGGTTAGCTCCGTCTCGACCAGCCACAACGTCTCTTGTTCTAGGCGATTCTTCTATTTTCCAAGCTTTTTTTAGTTGTAATAACACCACGGCAAGCTAGTGCCACTCTTCGTGTGTGCCCGTGCAAAGGTTAGATGATGGAGAGAAGAGAGAGATCGCAGACCTGGGACCCACCAGTAAGTGAGTCAATGGTCATGCACGTGTTGACGAGGCACTCCCTCTACTCTACTCAACGTAATACTGTATAAAATCAAGTTATGGGACAAAGCCAACAACAGTTGTTGTTTCAGGCTATCGACTTATGCTTTGTAGTCTAGGTTGCCAGTTCAAATCTCGTCTTTCAGATTTGTTAGTTTTGGGTCCAAATTTGATTAATGACAAGTGGGACCCCCGTGTGTTGTTCCGATATTTCAGTGTAGGATGGTTTTTTGAACAAACACTTTGCGTGGTTAGACAAGTAACGGCACAAGTTACACGTATTTTGCAAGTTTACGAACAAAAATGACAGCGGCATAAAATCACTCGGGGGCCTAGCTGCAGTCCAGTACTCGCCTAAGTACGTACGCTCCATCGCCGACCCGCAAGGACGACGAGGTGCAGGTCGACTGCCACCTTCTCCTTGGGAGCTTCGCCACAAATACAACGTGCGCTCCATCGCCGCAAGGACGACGAGGTGCAGGTCGACTGCCTCCTTCTCCTTGGGAGCTTCGGCACAAATACAACATGCGCTCCATCGCCGACCCGCAAGGACGACGAGGTGCAGGTCGACTGCCACCTTCTCCTTGGGAGCTTCACC